>NW_020884877.1:23165165-23453715 GCF_003945725.1 Corapipo altera
TGAGCCATCAAAACAGTTCATATGGGAGAGCTCTATGTGGAACAAATGGTTCATTTTCATTCATAACTTCTTGAAATAATAATGCCCTTCTCCTTGGCTCACAATTTTGGCACAGAAATTGTTTCTGGCAAGCTCTCTCCAAATAATCCTAGATTTTGTAATTTGTTCCTTTCCTCCCTCAGGTTTGAGAGCAATACATAAACTGCTGCTTTGAGTGAAGCCATCGGCACAGGCTGCACATAAGTTCTGGAAAAGGCTGCACAGATGTCAAGAGAAAGCTGGGGATATTAGTGCTTAAAAGGATGCCAGCTCTGGGTAAACTGAAAGCAGGTGATTACAAACCAGCTTTAGAAATTACCATGGTTCTCACCCCCAGGCAGTAGCTAATCTCCTGAGAGCCCTAACTGGCTAAGCACTACCCACACTAGAGATGCAACAGCTCTGCTTCACCTATTGTGGCTTCCCAGTCCCCATGTTACCATCACTCTGCACCCAGAGGAGGCACAGTCCCTGTGCCGTGCTTTCCCTCCCTCATTTGGCAGTTCTGCAACCAGGACTCCAGTTGTTTTCCCTGCTCTCATTTTGCACTACCGCAGCGGTAGTGGATCAAGGGTCAGACTTGATGATCTCGGAGGTCCCTTCCAACCCGGCTGATTCTATGACTCTGTGCTGTCTCCCAACTGCAGCTGATGACAGAGGTCACAGGTACATTAATAAAGGACCAATAATCCTTCCACTTCAGCTGGATCTGCTACAACTACAGGCAAAGTTCTCTCAGACACTAGATAGTTCCCTCTGTTCCCAAAATACCATCACAATCCATTTTGAGCAAGAAAATTGGATAAAGACCGAATAGTTCTAAGTTAGCTGAATTACGATAAGCAATATTTAATTTCATTTTAGTAAGAAGTCAATAATTGTGTATCACATTTGCTGTGAATTCTTTCTCTTCAGTATTGCAATAGAGAGGCATTTACTTTGGAGATTTCCTAATATTCCTTCTGATATAATTGTATGTTTGCCCTTTCTTCACAGATTCTTACTTTTGGTGATTTTACGGTCACTGTTTGACAGTGACCAACAGCCTAAAGCTTCATAAAGAAATGCTGAGAAATACATCTGGCGTAGTTTTTAAGTATTTTCTCCTCCCCTCCTAGATAACACTTGCATAGAAAATATGGTTTTTATTTTCTTTTTTGTTGCAAGACTTAGGGGACAACTGCAAAACTTAAAAGCTTCCTCACTGTGCAATTAATAAAAAGATTGTGGACACAGTCTTTTTCCATGTGTTTTCTTCACATTTTTATTATAAAACAGGTAAAGTCTGTGCACAGAAATAAATTTGTCACCTAATCAGCACTAATGTTTTGATTTTTTTTCTTGTTATTATGTGACTGTTTCCTTGGCTCCCTGCAAAGACTTTTAGAACAGTTTCTGCCTATATTTAAGATAACCAAATTGTTCCATGAGCAGTAGCACCAATGATGCTTAGTTTCCCACAGATCTGTGGTTTTTGTCCCTCTAATCTGCCCTGTTCTCTCAGCAGCCCTACCTTCCTGTGACAGTCCCCTCCAAGGGGACACAGGCAGCACAGTGTGTGGTTGTCCATGGCTGTGTACACATGCATGTCCAAGGGCAGCCTTCTGCCAAAGGGATCATACCATGCCTGAGCTCCCCTCCTGCCTTCCCCTGAGGCTGGCAATGATTATTTCTCTCTTCCAGTTCTCATGAAACTTGAGATTCTTTCCTCCCCCCTAAATGTTGAGAGGGAAAAAGGAGGGGGCTAGCCTGACAGCTGAATAGGAGCAGACAGACAGACTGATCACATAAGCCTCATTTTCATTGGAAAAAGAAGTCCAGAATACATTGTAACTTGAAAGCTTTCTTCAAATTTTTTAAAAAGGAGGTGAAGGCATTGTTCTGATTCTTGCCCTTCAGGTTTCTTAACATTAATCTCAGTATTCTTCAGTTCTGCTCAGATGAGGTTCTTGATTACCCTGTACAGTCCACTGACTTTCCCAGGGATATCCATCTGCTTAGTTCCAGCACACCTATGATAGATCTGCACATCCATTGCCTGTGATGGCTCTCAGTGGAAACCCACCATGAAGGCACATCAGGATACCCCAAGGGCAACCAGATCTAAGCTTCTGGATGGAATCCAATCTGCAGGGATAATTCAGCTTCCCCAAAGTTATTGTTAGGAAACAACTATGCTGTTGCTAACCAGTCCTTGGGGATTTATCCTGGGGTGCAGAAAGGACTCTCTAAATGAAGGAAACAGCAGTAACCACTGGAGGAGCTGCTACCATCACATGTGACTTCTTGACAAGGCCTTCACTACCAGTGGCTCAACAGCAGGCATTTGGCAATACCCTTATACATAGCATCCCTAAAAAAGGATACTTTTTACTATACTCTCATTTCTGAAAGATATCCGTTTACTTACCTGTCTCACACATGGATCTCCAAATCAGACTAGTGCAACAGAAAGGTAGGAACATCTGTCTCCTGAGAGGGTACTATTCCCAGTGAGGCAGCACGTATCTCTCTAA
The DNA here is from genome assembly GCF_003945725.1 of Corapipo altera. Taxonomy (NCBI): domain Eukaryota; kingdom Metazoa; phylum Chordata; class Aves; order Passeriformes; family Pipridae; genus Corapipo; species Corapipo altera. Next base: position 23,167,721 of record NW_020884877.1, read on the forward strand.
TCAGTCCACCTGCAAAGCACTTTGTTCCCTGCTTGTTGAGCAGGTGTATGCCTATACACGTGCTAAACAAGTCCACCTGCAGGGTGAAACACAAGATGAACTTAGGGACATCTGCAGCAAGGGCACAGAAAGCTTTTAAGTAAGGGCAAAGCAAAGTCAGAAAGCTTTTTAAAATAAAGAAATATAAGACTAGCTTTCAATTACCCACATTGCTCTTTCAAACAAAAATCCAACAATAAAACAGAACTAGTGGGAAGTAGAGGGATGGACTGGCTCTATTTCAGCAGAAACACTGACTATGGCTGAGTGATCTGTCTTGCCCCTTTCTTCAGGGCCCTTTTGCATAAAATCTTTTCAGGAATCTGAGGGCCGAGTGCTCCAAGGAGAAATGTGTTTATTTAAGAATGACAGTATGATGATGTAGCTGCCCATGACAGCAGAGGACAGCAGCATCAAAACCTGGCTGTCCCTGAGTTGCTTCTCTAGAGTTTAGCACACCACCATGCAGACTTAGAAAGCCACATTTCCTTTATGTTCTGTCCCAACTTGACCACTTGCATGGCTGAGGGGGAGAACAGCTTCACTTGACTTGATGTAGCATTGCATCTCTCCCTTTGCCATCTCCTGGCACTTAAATCCCCTGAACACATCATCTGAACAGACTTGTGCAGTGCTAAGGAGAAGGCTGGACTGCTGCTGGCAGATAAATACCATGGGCCAACACAAGGAGAAGCCCAGGTACCCAGCTTCTGAGTGCTGTTGATCCCACCCTGGCATAGGCTCCTTGTGTGACTCATCTCTTCTACCACTCACCTGTTAAACAGGGAATGAACTCCTCATCCATACTGTGTGAGAACAAACACTGGAAACAGGGAAACAGTACTTCAGATCAACATCAAGTTTAGTAATTCTTCGTTCTTTCCTTTGCACATGACAGTTGTCACAGCCCCAGATCTGAGCACTTTCAGCTCACACAATGCGCTCCTCCACCGCTATCTTTAATTGGCACTTTCCTGCCAAGCCTCAGCGTTTTGCATCGGACTTTTTCCACGTGAGAGCTGCCACGAACAAAGCATCCCACTGACCCACTTAACTCCCACGTGAAGGCACATGAAGCTGCGCTTCAGTCACCAAACAGAAAAGAAAATGCAAAAGCAGGAGGTTTTGATTAAAGGGATGTGAGCAAATGGCTTCAAGGCTCATCGTGTGCACATGGGCACGTCTGCGCGTGCTCACTTCTTGCAGACATTTGGCCACCCAAGGAGAAACATCACGTACAAAGCAGGTAGTCTTCATGAAGTGTGATTTGGGTTTGATTAGAGATTTCCCATTGGCATGAAGGTCCTGTGAGCCAGGCAACATCCCCATGGGCCTCTTCCCCTGACCTGGAGTGACTGCCTCCAGGGAGGCAGGGAACAGTTCGTTCTCCCTGACCAAAACATCAAGGAAGGTACCAATTAGTGTTAATTGTGGAATTCTTTGTTTTGTGACCAGAGCCTGAGCTTAAACCCCCCAAAACTGAACACAGGCTACTGGCAACAATTTTCCACCATTTCTGAGCTGCATTAGAATTAATGCAGTAGCCTAGAAGATGATCTCTGGTCTTACCAAGGCATGGGCACTAGGTCTTGTATTTGTATCAGAGACTGTATTTTTCCTGGCTGCCCTCAGGCCCCTGGGAAGAGACGTTTACAGGTCAAACTTACAAGAGTCCTATTTTTGTCTTGCACTTAAATTTACATTAAACAACATTTCAGCCCCATTTCCTCTTCCCTCATAATTTCCCACTTACACTGTTTCAAATGGATTTACCTCTTCCTGTACTTGTTTTCCATAGTCATCTGCTGATGTTATTATATTTTGTTTCCACCACCCAAACACAATTATGCTCATATCTTCTTTTTTTTTTATACTTGCATATCACACGTGCACATACCTTAGCAGCATGGGTTCTTTTAATCTTTGAACAACATTTCCTTTTTATCCTCACCCAAATATTAAGCCAACTGGAAAGTGACACATCAAGGTTAGGAATGCAGTCTGCTCCTGACAAGGAAAAAACGCTGAGCTTTGCAAGAAAGGCTAAGTGGATTAAGATCCTTTCTAAAGATTAGGTCACCCTTCACCCCAAATGCAGATTTCTACTAAAATTAATGGAAGCTCTTGCAGAATGCAATGGGAGGGTTGACATTGAATGGCAACACAGCAAACATACACTGGCAGCTCACCCAAAACCAATTGTCCAAATCACCAACTCCAAATGAGTCTTAACAACCAACTGATTGATTCTACACTATATATTAACATGGTGGGATTTCATCTTGTAAAATTATGAGCTGATGGGGAAAAAAAGCTGAGCTAGTAGTTCTCAGGATAAAAACTTGGGCTGTGATTCATCTGGTTGCACTGACATTACACCAACAGACAGGTTTGCCTTAGGAGAATCCGTAATGACTCTCAAACTAGTCCCTTGCACTTGCATAGCTCTGGCCAGACCAGTAACAAAGCTCCAGCAGCTCCAAACCTGGAATTTGTTTTTCAGGATACAATTCAATAGAATGCACTTTAAGCAATGTCCAGTTAATAAATTGCAAACACCACATCTTTGTGTGGGATAGCTCAGGGAAAAGCCTTATAGATTTGTCTTACATTTCCTCTGCCCATTGTGTCTGGGCAGATGAACCCAGCCCTTGTAACAGGCAGACCTGCAAACATAGCCCAGCACCTGAAAATCACACCCGATCCCTTCCAGCTCTCACATCAATAGAAATAAAAATGCTATGGGCAACAAAGCAGCTGTGCTGCTGCTGCACAGCTGGCACATACTCTGCTCACCCCCCACTGCAGACTGCCTTCTGTGAGAAACAGTAACTGAGTACAGGAGCGAGAGGCAAAGTACTGCCTTCACTCTCAAAATGGTGCAATGCTTTCAGCCTTGCGAAGCCACTCTGACAGAAGCAACTTACTTCTCTGCTTTTTTTAAAAAAAACAACACACATGCAAACTTGCTGGGTTTGTGCAAGCCCTTGTGGGAAACTGGCAGCAACGCCACACTGCAGAGCAAGCAGCCTGATTTCCAGGTCTGTAGCTGCTCACCAAGCCTCCTCTCAGTCAGCACTGGAAAAATGCACAGAAAAAAACAGGGCAGGGCTTTCCAAAATCACGACCGTAAAATCCAGATTTTTTTTTTTCCTTCCTGTTCTTTAAAACAACAAGTTTCAAATCCAGGCCAGGCCCTAGACTCCATGTAATGGGTCAAGTGCAGGGTCAAACGTGCAACCAGGGAAAGGAAGTGACCCCAGTGCCTTACTGTCTCAAAGTCCTGCAGTGTTCATCCTCCCAATCCTGCCTGCTCTCTTCAGCAACAAATTTGAAGATAATTATAAACCAGCATTTTCTTCCTCATTCAGAGCCAAGATTTATGTAGGAGCTTCTGTGTAGTTTATCCTTTGCCAGCACAGAAGAGCCACATGAGTACTGACCACAACTAGTCCAAGGTTCCCAGGACAGTCAAGATCTCTGCCTCTGCCATATGCTTAATTAATGCTGGGTGGGAGAAGTGATGAGAGGCCTTGCTGTACTCTGCATGGGAGAAAGTGTTTCACTTTAAGAATTCTCACTCACACAGTTAGCCATTTCTTCAGCTTGCTCTGACAGCTGCTGGCCTTTGCGGGGAGGGATGTGCCTGCATTAGCCATGCCAGGCAGCAGCTCAGAATGGCCTCCCCACTGTTCCAGCAGCACCCTGGGGTGGTCCCCAACATGTCTCTGGCTAAGAAGGTGCAGATTATTGCTGCCTAGAGTTGAACATTTCAAGAATTTGGGGGTTAGATTGTAAAGTCAGGAAAACAGGATGTATTTGAACAGTGTCTTGGACAATGAAGGAGCCTGGTCCAAGAGGACTCATGGGTATTCCTGGAAAACACATAATGGAGATCGCATTCACTCTACTCCTGTTACTTGCTTGTCCAGCTTTCACCTGAAACACCCTGCCCAGGGCAGGGATGTGCACAGCACCTCACACAGCACAGCCCTACCCCAGGCAGCTGCATCCTACAGCAAAGTGAGAACCAAACATCCCAACACTCCAAAGGGAAAGCTGGGAGAGGGGGAATTTGCTAGAGGTACCCTCTGCCTCGCTGGTGCGTTACTCGAGAGGAGAGCGTGTCACCCCTCAGAGCCATGCCCAGGTCCTCCCTTGCACCATGAGCTATTTGCAGGCAGGTTTTAACCTTGTTCCTCAGGGCTGCAGCCTTTTGAAAAGCCAGGTATGCAAGCAAACAGGCTTGATACTGGCAAGAGCAAGTGTCACTTGCCCAGCCAGCTCTGCTCCTCCACTCTGATCATGAGCAAGCACCAGCACTTGGACCGTGGTTGCAGCACACTCCTTATGCTCTGTGCAGCCTGGGCATCCCACAGCACATCTGACAGGCAAAACAAGTAAGGAAACATAAAACTGCATCTTTAATTTTGAGCAGTCTAACATTGCCAATGCACCAGTGCCTTTTTCTTGAGAGGTGAACATTGGCTTCATCATTCCTTTCTCCCCTCTATCTCGCAGCCAATTCTGCTTTTCTCCCCCACCCTCCCCAACCCCCATATTTCTTATACTTCCAGTACTTCATGTGCTGGGAAATACTAAGCACTCTTAAAACCAGCTTCCCCTCCTGCAAAACAGAGAAATTAAAATAAATGAGTGTAAATTAGCAGGCTTGGCTAGCATGTGTTTTTGAAGCTTGAAAACAGTAATACATACGTAAGTGTTCAGCAAAACAGCTCCACAAAGTCATTCATTACTGAAAGGCAGAGAACTTGCAAGTCATGCCTTGAACCCACAGCCCCAACACTCCTAGCATCCCAGTAAAAACAACTCAGAGCCTGCCCTAAAATCAGTGGCCAGGAGGTTTGTGTTTGTCCAAGATGAATGATCAAACGACTGCAGAGATGAGAAAATAAAATCAGTGCAGGCACTGAGGCATAACTCATGACACAGCATGTCTGTCCACTTGCTATGGAAACTATGTTTGGCAAGTATCAGGTGTCTGAATTTCTGCTTACGTACATCTCCCTGGACAGCAGTATATTAATAACACAGGCAGCCTAAAAACAGAACCTATCACCAAGAAAAGCTGCCCTTCTGCCCAGAGTTCCTTGCTGTAGCCTGGATATTGTTGTGCTTTACTCAAACAAAACAGAATTTTGTTTCCTTGCTTTTCAGAACTGCCATCTAAGCTGATCTCAATTGAAGGAAGATGAACAAACAAAAGGAAGGGAAAGGAAAATTACAGCAGGAAGCAACCTTATTGTAAGCACAGCTTTCTTGAATGTCTTCCCATCAAGGCTCACACTGCTATGTGAACATGGAGAGTCAGCAGCAGCCAGGGTATTGGCTTAAAGGAACAAACCTGTCCAAGAGACCTGCAGAAGCCAAAGCCCCTGGAAGCTCATGCAGCCAGACAGGATAGCCCTGGCACTGCAAGCGGCATGAAAAGAATCCACTGAGTCAAACACAGAAGACAGCCACAAGTGGACACGGCAGGGGCAGAACAGTGGGCACAGAGAGGAGCACAGCAACAAAAGCAAAGCAGGAACAATGCAACTCTGGGTTCAAAATGCAGGCCAAAGGGTTGGAATGGGAAGCATAGGAAGGGGGATGTCCAGGCTTTGGTGAACAGGAAACTGCACTGGAGAAGTTACTCTAGATAAACTTAAGTTCTCTTAAGAGCATCTTTAACTCAACAGCCTAGGAAGGAGTAGCACCACAGAAATGGGCATATTTGATTAAGATCCATACCAGGTTTCTCATATGTTCTTAAACCTCGTTAGAGACACATGAGTCACACCAACGCAGCCAGTCACTCCAAACTGCCTGGACAAGACGGGTTTCTTCATACAGCCGACCGTCATTTCCCAGGAAACCTTGTCCTGCAGCATAAGTCCACAGCTGAGGCATGCTGCCCCCCGGTGTCAGGCTGTGCCCGAGAGATTCAGCTCCCGGCAGGAGAAAGTCCAGCCACATTTCTAGTTCTTCCTGACCCAACAGCCATCTTTATTGGCCCAACACAAAGTTAGGAACATGGATTTTAAAAGAAATTGCTTTTTTTTTTTCTGCTGCTCTCAGCTGTATGATGTCAAGCTAGAAGTTCTTGCAGAGCTGCACATCAGTTACGAACAGATAAGCAATTTCTGATCCCGTGTATCTCACATCTTAGCTGAGGATGTATTTTCCACAGATTTGAGGTGCAAGCACTGCCTGTTTCACATCAAACAATGCAGAGGGAAGAAAGCCTGCAGATGTACACAGCAACACTATTAAAAGGTAAGGAGTGTCCATGACCAGTGGGCCGGTGAACTGATTTCTCTGGCATGCCCAAGGTGACAAGTGTTTGACATAAAGACACACTCACCCAAGTGGCTTCCTCGACAGTTTAGGGTGACAACGGAGAATGGTCTAATTTGAGTCACCAAGAGAATGTTATTACAACCTCACAACTATTCAAGTGATCAGGATGGATAAATCAGGATTAGCCAGGCCAATTGTTTAGATTTGTCCTCCTCTGCCAGGACTCCAGTCTTAAAATAGCCAGGGAATTAGTGCCAGCCACCTACCTGAGCAGCCAGTTATTATCACCTGGGCTTTCCTCTGAAACCTTCTGCCAAACCTGACCTGCAGCCAACAGCAGCAGAGAGTGTTTAATCTCAGACAACAAAAGATCATGGCTAAGTAAGTGCCACAGAACCCAAACTGGAATTCCTACAGGTCTCAGATTTGCAATAAAATCCAAATTCTAAGTTCACAGTCAAACTGCCTTTTCAAACAGGACTGGATATCTGCCATCAGCTCTATGACAAGCTAGCTGGAACAAAAATAAATCTTAATGCAGAACAAAAAGCTACACTCAGTTCTCTGAATTCATACAAAACCTGCCTTCCCACTCCTGTTTCACCCACCCAGATGTTTATTGCAATATTGCAATGTGCTTATTGCCCCCTGAAGCAGAAGATACCCTTGTTTCATGCAGGCAGTGAAACTAAAATGCAGGGACGAGGTGCTGCAGGGACAACAGAACTGCCAATAGAACCCAGACTGCTCTGATTACTGATGCATCTTCTTAGAGCCTGGCTCACCCTAAGAACAGCTTTATCTAAGCTAGTTGTCACCATTTGCTCCTCTCTACAGCTCAGCAAGAAGCCCTCCTAAAAGCAGCCACACTTCGCAGGCCCTTGAATATTTTCTGAACCAGGCAACAGCACATTTGTGGCACACAAAACCCTGGAGCTACCTTTGCATGGCCAGCCCCGAGGTAAAGCAGTACGTCAGCAGGAGCCACCTGGGACCTCTGCAGAGTGAAATGCCTTTTACAGAAGTGGGTGAGGAATGAATGTGACTCTGGCTGAGCCACCAGCCACCAGCTCTGTCACCCTGTGGTGGGTGACACTCAAACACTAATCTTTGGCCTGCACAGTGAAAGGAATGGGAATCTTGAATGTGAGTGACTTGAGCCATCTGATTCTGTCTCTTCTCCCCATCTTCCTAATCCAAGGCCTTTCCAAGCTGTCTGCAACCACTCCATATTCTGGCAAAGGCAGTTTCCCAGGCATTGCTGAAAGTAGGGCTGAAAGGCACTGGCTTGCTCAGGCACTGTGGTATTCTACCTCTGCCCTAGACAGTACAGGCAGATCTTGACTAATCACAAACACGAGATGAAACTCATGGAATGTCTTCCTTGGGGGAAAAAAAAAATCTCTTGCCCTGTATTTGTCCAAAATGTGAGAATTCACAAGAAACACAGACAGTGGGTTAAACAGAAGAACCACTACCAGAGCCAACAAAGTTGAAAAATGGTGTTTTTTTTAATAACCTATCATTAATTATAAATCTAAGATACATTTGCTTTCCTCAGCAAGCTCTGAATGGACAGCCTCACATTTTCTTTCCAAATAGTGAGCACTAGAGTCAAGTTACAAAATTAACTGAAGGTTCCGGCACGACTGTAGCCATGTCACAGCACGGGCACTTGTGAGCACAAAGTCAAGAAAATCTTCAAAGGCAGAGAAGGCCATAGGTCTTCTGATGGCTACAGAAGAGGGGAGGATTTGTGAACAGTCCTTGCCTAGGAAAGACTAAACAGTCTAGTCAGGATGAACAGAGCCAGGGCAGCAGAACCACTAGAAGGTCCACCTCAACAGTTTTTAAGTTGAGGGAAAACACGGCTATAGCCCCTAAAATTTTAAGTCTATTTCTGTATATTCAGGTTCGGTCTTTTCCTTGGCTGCTTCTTTGGCCTCTGCACAGTGTTCTTAACACTGGCAGGGGGCAGTCGGAGAGTTACTTCATCATCCTCTGCATCATCATCCAGCTGAGCAGCTTTCCGGCGCTCGAGCACTGCAGGAGTACAGACTGGAGTAGGATCCTGAAGAGATCAGAAAAACATGATTCACTGCAAAGCCACCTGCCAGAGAAAGTTGTCACTGCTCCTGCACTACCACAAGGCATCTCAGTCCACCTCTCCTTCAGAATTTCCACATGTTAAGGAAAATTGGTTTTTTTTATAACCAGTTATTTTTTAGATGTTATTTCTTCAGACAAAAGTGTCACCTTCAAAAAAGTGTATGTAAAAGACAAATGTAAATTAATTTACATTTTCTAACAAGTCATTATGCACATTTGCTTTTTAAGCTTTGTATCTCCTGACTCAAAGCACCATGAAAGCCAAGAGGAAAAGAATCAGGGTGACGGGGGGAAGTATATCTGAGACTGGCACACAGAAATTCCACAATCAACCCCCCAGCAGAGCTGAAACATCCCATCTTTGTTATCTCAGTAAGACCTCAGAACTCAGCTGACAGAATGTACAAGTTATCCCTCACAATCAGCCATGTCCCAATTATTACAAGTAAATCCAGCAACATTCAAAATAAAACAAACAAACAAAAAAACCCAACTCACAACAGTGATGAAACAAAATCTTACAGACCTTTTTAGACTGTCAGTATCCCAAATCTCAGTCCTGATGACCTGAATTTCCCTTTCATCCTAATGCTGCTCTTAGCTGGCATTTGTTTCCAAAACACCAAATACCATGCCTGAATAGCACGGGGTAGAAGGGACAGCACAGTATGTAAATGGGGACACACTGCACTAGACTGTTCACAATTCAACCTCCTTTTTTCCAAAACAGGCTGATGCTGTAACACAGGGCAAACCAACAGCAGGATACCAGATCATTTCATACAGGTTAAAGCACAGGTGTAGGTGGTGTACAGGTGCCTGTCCCCAGCAGAGTGAGTGCTGAACAGCCAAGTTTGACAGCAGACCCACCACTACCTGGGGGCACCATGGGATGGGCATTGCTGGTTACAAGATACTGAGCAGAAGCCCTTGCTGCTGAACACTCCCATGGGAGAAAGAACCGAGATGATTCAACCGCCCTCCCTTGTTCAAGAGTGTTAATATATCTCAAAGGAGCTACTGGCACAAAAATCTCTCAAGCAAACAATGTCAAGGTTTTTGATATCAAGATGAAGATGCCAGTTGCAGACTTGAAACATCTGCCCTGGTGTGAATGGCAGAGTGTGGTACTGGACACCACCAGGACCAGTCAGTCCGTCTTACCTGGCTGGTCAAAGAAACGTTCAGTTTTGATTTCTTGGATGTTTTAACTTTTTTCCTCTCTTTGCAAAGGGCCTGTGTAGCCTAGGAAGTAAGACAGATTAGGTGGATCACTACAAACTTCCTTGTGTGAAGTTGCAAACAGTCACCTAACAGTTCACAGGTTTCTTTGTTACAGTAAATAGATTGACACAGAGGTGATCTGGTTTGAACAAAAACACCCAAAGCAACACAAGAAAAGCTGCTCCTGTGCATTTTTAAAACCACACCATGTTAAACAGCATTGCTTACAACTCAAGCTCTTGACCCAAGCCCCCTGCAGAGGAGTGACATCCCGGTTAGTGTGGGCAGGGTCTATGGATGGAAGCTCTGGGCTTGGGACCTGCCTTCAAACTCCACCCTGCCAAAGCCTCCCACAGGGCTCAGGCAAAGCCCCTGCTGCTCTCCAGTGAACTGCACTCCAGTACTAAGCCACAGAAGGTCTAACTGCTTGTACCTCCCCGAGGCTCCAGCACTTTTGCCAGTTCCACACAAGACAGGTGATTTTCTTGTATTTAGCACAGCCCTAGAAACACATTTTGCACAAAACACTCATGGAAATGGCGCCAAACTTACAAATCCTGGGAAGTCATAATCGAGCCCCTTTTCAGCCAGCCTCTTCCGTAAGAGCCTCTCCTTCCGCAGCAGGCGCTGTGTCATCCTGGCCTTCTCCACCAGGGAGCGGATCCTGTTGTACCGCCGGACCGCCGGCTGGGAAGGCTTCCGGAATATTTTGTCACAGCCTTTGAAGAGGTCCTCATGGACCCTTTCAGGAGGTAAGAACTGACCTGCACCACAAACACGGGACAGGAGGTCACAGCAGAGCTCCCCTTCCCCCCAGACACACCCACACAACGCCGCTCACTCCTTGTGACAACGCTGTCAGCGGTGCAGCATCTGAGCAACACAGAACATGTAACTGAACACTCAGTCACTGGGAGAACTGATGAAGGATGGATGGAAAGAACACTTCAGTTTCACCCAGAGAAATCACAGATAATTGTTTTACAACAACACACAGCTCATAATTCTTTACAAAGCAAGTGTTACTGTCACCGCATCTGAGAAACTCACTGATTTCATTAATCTTGTAATCAAAAAAGCCCCTTATGTCTGACCTTACAGACAACAGCTGCAACAGTTACAAACAACGAGGAGTTTCCACATTTGCTGCCTCCACAGCAAACCCAACCATTCCCTGAGATTTCAGGTTACAGAATCACACCGTGAGCATTATCAGCCCAGAGTTAAAAACAGCAGTGCTGACCAAAGGGCTGCGGAGAATCTTCTTTATACATGAAGAAAAGAAAGGAAGGAAGGATGGCTTAATCCCACAGAAAATACTTCTGGGAAAAAACTTCATAAAAAACCCCTAAGGTTCTATGAACAGTCTGAAAAAAATAGCGGAAATACCTCCGAATTTCCTTTCCCCATTAGAGGACTTACACTTCAGCTTATACTTACACTTGAGCAGTCTTTCAGAAAACAGGTAGTTGTTCATTGTGTCTGCAACAATCTTGGCCACGTCATCACACTCAAACTCTATAAATGCGTAGCCTTTGCTGCCTCCAGTCTGTGAGTGACGACAGAGATAAACCTGAAACAATGCTTTGGTACCCGAAAAGCTCTATCAAAATTATTTTATTCTCTCAAAGTCATAACCCCTCACCAGCTAAACACAAGTAATTTCAAAAAGTTCAGTGAAATAACGAAAAGCACCAGGTTTAGGCCTAAATTGGTATTATGTTATTTGTAAAATACGTGTTTGTACATGAAATAAACAGCTCACCAGCACATACTTGTTAAAAAACACAGCTGCCCCTCACGGCTACTGTTTTGCTTATACAGCAGCCTCATAACGTGATGGCAAATCCAGAAACGAGAAGAATAATTGAACACAAAGCAACAAGAAACCTAGAGCAGAATAGTGACGTTTCGCGACGTCTCACGAACTGGTGCGCTCTGGCAACATCCCCCACAGGAGAGAATTTACTTACGGAAAACGGGCCGCAGGAGTCGCGGCCGAGCCGCCCGTGCGCGGTCGGGGGCAGAGCCCGGCGCTACCGGGAACGCCGCGTCCCACGTGGGGCACAGGCGGAGGGGGCTGCGGAGGAGCCTCCGGGCGTGGCCGCTGGCTCAAGGAGGGAGCCCGGGTGTTACAGAGCCCGCCCGGTCCAGCCGCAGGCGACCGGGTTTGAGGGCTCCGCCGCCCGGCCCGGCTCGGGCGGCAGCCGCAGTTTCTCACTCACCTTCTTACTCCTGGAGAGCCGGAGCCGCGTCACCGTCCCGAACTGCCCGAAGTACTCGCGGAGCTGCGGCTCGCAGAGGCCCCGCGGGAGGTGCCCCACGAACACCACGCCGGGCGTCAGCTCCTCCTGCGGGCACAGCGCGGCCGCGTCAGACCGAGAGGGGACCCGCCCCGCCGCGCCGCGCCACCCCCGCCGCGCCGCGCCGCGCCGCGCCACTCACCTTGGCCGCCCGCTTGTTGCGGGACCGCTGCACCTTCTGCTGGAACTCGCGCTGCAGCCGCGGCTCCAGCGCCAGGAGCGGCGGGGCCTTCACGGCCTCAGCCGCCGTGTCCGCCATGCTGCCTCCGCCGGAAGGGCGTCACTGCTCTCGCGCCGGCGCCGCGCGGCCGGACGCCGTCTCCCAGCAACGAGGCCCTCGCGCGGCCCCGCCGGGCCCGGCCCGGCCCCGCCGCTCCGGGACGCGCACACGGGCACGGACACCAGCACCGCCGGGGCCAGCGACTCCCTCCCCGGGGACACCAGTTCTCTCCCTGGGTCGGGCAGCGCGCCCGAGCCGCCCCTCCCGGCTGCTCGGGCCGTTCAGGCGGTGCGCGGGCAGCCCGTCGCGGGCGCTGAGGCGGCGCGCGGGGCGGCGAGAGGCCCCGCGGGCGGGAGAGGCGGCGCCGCCATGTCGGTGAGCGACATGTTCGCGGCGCTGCAGGGAGCGCTCGGCCAGGACCAGGACATCCGAGAGGTGCCGGGGGGCACGGGAGAGGGCCGGGGCGGGCGCCGGGAGGGGCTGGGGCGGTGGCGCGGCTGACGGCGCGCTGTGCCCACAGGAGATCCGGAAGGTGGTGCAGGCGCTGGAGCAGACGGCGCGGGAGATCCTGACGCTGTTGCAGGGCGTGCACCAGGGGCCCGGCTTCCAGCACAGTGAGTGCCGCTGCGCCTGCCCCGGGCCGCGGGGGGAGGGTTTCAAGCCAGACAAGTAACAAAGCTGTCGTTCAGCCCTAGGGAGCACCGTTCTCTCTTTTTCTCTGCTCCCATCTCAGTGCAGAGCAACATGTTCTTTTCTAGGTGTTCACTTCCTGGGATGCTGAAGTGGCTGTTGGGTATCTCTCTAAGTGATGTGTGCATGGATTGTTCTATCATCACTCGTTGGGCCTTTGTATCAGTTGGGCCTCTTCCCAGCCGTTCACCCCACACCCCAAAAATTTGCGGTCCTGAAAGCTCTGAGGGTGCTCAGGGTAGACTGGGAAGGGCCTGGGCTTTAATCTGATTTGTACAAAACATTCTCTGTGTGTGTGTAAAATCTACCTAATGTTGCAAAATACAAATGGAATTTGCAAAGGCCGAAAAAGCAGGAGCTGTCCTTGCTGCATGTTTGGGTGGTAGCAAGAATTGTTCTGCTGTTTTTGAGGTTTGGGTCGTGCCTAGCCTAGTTCCAGGCTCTCAGTTCAAATTTGTTTTAAAATGTTTGACAGAATGTTTCAGGGCCAGCCCGTTTCCTCCAGGCCATGAGAGCAGCACTGCTGGTGTCAGATGTGCTCTTTCGGCTCCCCCGTTTCTCAGCTCACTGGTGAAACTACTGGAATAAACTTACATATGTGACTTAAAAGCATTTTTTTTTCTAGTCAGCATTTCCTGAGAAGAAGCAACTATTCTGACTTCGCTGGAAACTCTTGAGAGGAATTTGGGCAGGCCACCCTCCGAAGGTGAATAGAACAAGCCTCCCCAGGTGCTGTTTTATTCACCTGCAGAGCTGACTGCTTGTTTTCAGCCTGATGTTCACCAGGACACTCCTGCTGGAGCTGGAGGCCTGGAATTCCTCTTGCCTCAGAGAGGGTCTGTGTTTAGTAACACTTGAGGTTTGACCTATGCTGTCAAGTGCAAGTTCTACCTGCTTGGGAAATCTGGCAGTGCTGGAAGTCAGAACTGTTGATTGGTTATTTAGACAAGCAGACAGTTTTATAAGCTGTGAAAACCCATGGATGTTATGTGGATGACAACTTCAGGGGCTGTTTTCCTGCACTTAATTTTAATTCCTGGACAGAGCTGGTCCTGGAACTTGCAGAGTCTGAGAAGAGATTTGGAAGAGTTGAAGAAAAAAAAAATAAAATAAAAACCAAACAAAACCCTCCAACCCAAGCCAAAGACCCAAAGCCTCAGTTTATAGTTCTTGTAATATCAAAAATAATGAATTCATGCTTAATAGGTTAGGAGTTAACTCACGGTAACAGACCTGTCAGTTTGTCATCAGTTACCAGTGTAGTAAAGAAAGTTAATAAATGTTTAGATTGATAAAGGTTTACAGCAGAATAATAGAGTGCAAATTAACAGAAGCATTGTTGGGGGAGAACAGCACCTGTCAGATGTCATGTGCTCAGACTACAGTTTTATTTGATAGTAGCTGTAGTTCTGCAGTGTAAGTACCTTAAATGTCTGTTTGGCTTCCTACAGCATCTTGTTGTTTGAGTCAGTACTGTGTTTTTACAAAGAAACTAGAATGATTAGGAGATTAAAAAGGGATAAACAACGACTCCTGTAACTATGAAAGAGAGGGTTATTCTCACTGCAGCAGAGTTCTGGTTGTACTTTGTAACGTGAAGATTTTTTTAGCCTTACACTTACTTATTCCAAGATGTAAGGAAAACTTAACACTATTAATAAACTATGTTGAACTAGAAAAATATTAAAATATAAATAAAATATACTAACTAATAATAAAAAGGTCAAAAATACTATTAATTACTGCAAGTTCACAAGTGACAGAGTTACTAATGCTGAGTAACTGCAGCTGTGTTGCTCTGAATTGCAGCTGCAGTTGGTGCAGCTCCAGCAGAAGCCATTCTGCCAGTTATTGCTTGTGCCAGTGTAAGTGGGAGAAGATTTCCTTCCTCCTGCAGCCTCCTGGTTCCTTTGTTTATTCCTGCATCATCAACTGAGGGGGAGTGATGAAAACTCAGGGAAACAACAGACAGTCAGTGAGAACAGGGAAGGGTTTGCACGAGCAATCTGTCCTAAGGGTAAGTGGTGGTGTGAGCTCTGTCAATAGAAACATGGCATGGTTGGAAGTTTGATGGAGGACAGTTCCCCATACCAGCCAGGGGCTTTTAAAAGGACATCTTGCATAAGCTTCCTTGACTCCCTGTCCAAAATGGAGTTTGAGAACTGCTCAGAAAGTTGCCCAGGGCAGTGTGAGCCTGCTGGTAGCTGATGTCAGCCAGGGTGACAAGCAGGGTCTCCAGAGCCTGGCAGCCACCTCAGTGTCTTTGCTCTCAAAACAGCAACATCAGTGGTGATACCTGTACAAGGATAGTTTGAATTTGGGGGTTATGTGTCTGTCGTTGGGCACTTCTGTCTAAACCTTTACAGTTAATTTTACAGTTAATTGTTTATTTTTGTCACAGGTTTCCTGTGTTAGAAGCCAAAATGCAAATGTGTTCCTTACTCTGTCCCCCCTGGCTATGTGACAGCTCACGACAGAGGCAGCCCTTAGCTCTCAGTGAGCTTCACATGGGTCTTTCATCCTGGCTGCCACACAGAGCACTCACACCTTCTGCTTCCTGAAGCTTTTATTTTTTCCCATGTTATTCTCCATCCCTTTTTTCTTTAAACAGAAATTATGTTTTATTAACTGAAAGAAATTTTATAAACACGCTTAAGTGACATCTACTAGGGCTTGTTTGATAAAAACCATCACAGCTTTCAGGTTTAGCTTCTGTGGATCTTGTGTGAATAATCCTGGCTTTTACACGTGCAGGAGAGCCTGTCAGGTTGATCTTTGGCCTTCCTTGGTCCGTGGCCAGGATTTGTGAGAGGGCTGCAGTTAAGAAGTTCTGGTCTAACTCCTCTGGTCGGTCGCTGGTGCTGCTGGTGCAGCGTGGCTGTAACTCCTGCTGGCAAACGGGAGGTGGCAGTGGGTGGTATGGAAACGAAATCGTTGCTCTGCAGAGGGTAACACACACCGGACAGACTGAAACCCAGTTTCTGCAAATACATCATTAAAAAGCAGGAAATGCAGTTACCTGGAGGGATGTTGCACCTCACATAACCTAACTCTGATCGATAAGAAAAAAATAGGATAAGATTTTAATGTGGAGAAAGAAAAGTTGCTGTTCCATTGACTGTATGACTCAGAAGACCCAGAGCAGATCAGACAGCCTGGAACTCAGGATTCTTTCTCCTTTACCTCTGTGGTTCATGGTGTGAAAGAAATACTTCTTAGATGGATTCCAAGGGTCAGTAGCTGTCTTGGACAACAAAGAAGCACAAATGGCACTGTCTACACTAGAAAACCTTGCTTACAAACCCCTGGTCTCTGTCAAGTATCCATTTCCTGAATATACTCATTCCCTGAATGCTGTGCTGTTTCTTTTTCAGTCCCAAAGAAATGTCAGAAGGCTCGTGAGCACTTTAGTACAGTGAGGACACAGATGGAGTCTCTGAAGACCAAATTTCCTGCTGATCAGTATTACAGGTGCGCAGGATCACACCCAGCCAGACACAGACATATATGGGAATTACCTGGGCATTTGGCATCATTGCTGTGGAACAGTGATTTAAAGGTGTATGGGCTGAATGCTTCTTTCTCTTTGAAAAGTAAATCATGATAGACAAGTATGAGGTTTTTGTCAATAGATAAAAAAATGCTTTTGCTCAAACACTATTACTTTTCACAAAGAATACTCAGTATTAAATTATTTTTCTAGAAACTTTCTTTAAAAAAAAAAAAGAAAGCTGAAGAAATTGATTATCTGTTGGAGCGACCCTTGTATCTGGGAGCTGAGCATTTGCTGCTCCCTTAATTTCAGTTAAGTTGTTCGGTTTGGGGCATTTCTGGAAGCAGAGCTCTAAATCTGTCATGAAATGGCTGTTTGGTTGTGCAGACACTAGATGAACTTGTCACCTGTGTGTTTTGTTGCTGCCAGAAGGGGACAGTGTCTGGCAAGAACATTTCAAAGAGCAAGGATCTTGTCAGCTCAGATCTGCTGAGAGAAGGTGGGAGGGAAAGCCTTGACTGTCTGTGGGCACCCCGACCTGGAAAACTCTGGGAGCTGAGTTAGGTGTGTGAGAGGGACAAGCAAATGCGAGTGTCTGGCTGGTAACCTGGGGATGGAGTTCTGGGGTACCAAGGAGATGGTTTTCAGCTGGTGTCATTTTGTTAAGCCCAGAATACTGCAAAATGCTGTGTAAAGGTAGAAAACACAATGCACACATAATGTGTGCCTGTTGCCTAATGCTCCAGTAACAGACATTACTTATTTATACCTTCACTTGGTGTTTCTTCTGCAGATTTCATGAGCACTGGAGGTTTGTGCTTCAGCGGTTGGTGTTTCTGGCAGCGTTCGTAGTCTACTTGGAGTCAGAAACATTAGTGACTCGAGAAGCTGTTGCAGAAATACTTGGGAGTAAGTTAATCCTGTAATTAATAAATTCTCCATCAATGAAGGCCATCCATTCAAATTGTGTCGATCTACCAAAAGAGTAGCACAAGGATGTGAGCTTACTTTTTTAACTTTTTGCTTTTAGTGTTCAAAAAGGGTGGAAAACATTAAATTCTTTGCCATGAAAGAATTGTGTCACCGCGGAGCAAAAGATTTGAAAAAACATAAGGAAAATACATCTTGTATATTGATGTAAATTCAGTTATTCTCTTGGATTGATTATAACCTCTTGCACTGCCACCTGAGGACGTACAAGATGCTGAATAAAAATGCTGAGGAGAGGCAGTAATTTAATCATACATACAGGAAAATGCTGACTTTTATTTTGAAATAATATTTCATAAATTTGATATTTCAAATTACCTCCAGTAAACAAATGCAATTTCAGCTGGCTGGGTTTTGGTCATGCTCAGCATCACCTGATCACCACTCTGTTTTTGTCTCAGTTGAAGCTGATCGAGAGCGGGGCTTTCACCTGGACATTGAAGACTATCTTTCTGGTGTATTAACTCTCGCCAGTGAGCTGGTAAGGAAGATACTCATGCATGTTTTTGGATTGAAACTGACATAAAACCCCAAAGTAATGTATTTTTTAGCTTTCCCAAATTGTTCTGGAAGTTCTGGTACACACCACCTTGATCTGAACTTCTAGCAAGATGCTTCTCTGCATGTTCCTCACTGATACTTTCAAGATTTACATTAGTCATTTGATTGAAAATCCAGAGTTACGGGCAGCAAAAAGGTAGATCTAAGTATAAATAATCTGACTGCCTGAACACAGGTGCTTCATTTGGTAAAGCAGCTGATGGGGACAGTGGTGTGATTTGGGTGGGTGCTCTGCCAACGTTCTCCGGTGTGTCTCCTCTCACAGGCCAGGCTGGCAGTGAACAGTGTCACAGCCGGTGACTATTCCCGCCCTCTCCGCATCTCAGCCTTTATCAACGAGCTGGATTCTGGTTTCCGTCTCCTCAACCTGAAGAACGACTCTCTGAGGAAACGCTACGATGGCCTGAAATACGATGTCAAGAAGATCGAGGAAGTGGTTTATGACTTGTCGATCAGAGGACTCAATAAGGAGGCCACAGTTGGTGCAGGCGGAGAGAAATGAAGGATGCTCATTTGAACAGCATCATCGATTACCTCAGATGGTTGCCAATTTAGGAAGTATCTAGTGAAGCCTTCCTACAGTAGTTTAGAAGAACTGCAGCTCAAAGCTGCTCTCTATTTTCTTACAAAAGGTGTGGTACAGGTGTTAGATGTTTTGTAAAATCATGTCTAAATTAGGGCAGGAGGCTCTCTGTTTCCAGTGGAATTCCCCTGTCAGACACACGGTGCTGTTCAGTGCACAGCAGCAATAGTCAGTAACTCCCATGAGCTGATTCCCATTAGTTCTGTAGTGTAGCTTCCCTGCTCCAGCAGTCAGGTGCTGTGGCTGTGGCTGCTCACACACCTTCAAAGACGTGTGCACAGCACACACCTCAGTGCAGATACACAGGATGTTTTAAAAAACACAGTGTGTAAATATCTACTTTTTTTTAAGACTTTTTTTTTTTTTGCCTTTTTGTTTCTTAAATTTTCACCTAGGTAAGTTGAACAGATTTGCATAACCATTTACTAACCAGATCTTTTTAAATGGTTTCTGTATCCCCCTTAATTGAGAAATTAGTGAAAATATTCCTGAGAATTCCTCCATTGGAACTGGTGTCTGGCACATCTCTCTCTTTCTCTCTCTGTCACTTTTATCTTTCCTCCTAGATTTCAGTTACCATGGAGAGCAAGGTTTTCTCAAAGGCCTGCTTTCTCTATCTGATATTTTTTTTACTGACATGAGTAAATGCTGAGTTTGAATATGATCATTTGCCTCAAGAACTCAGTCTAACCAATTTTTTAATGTTTTTTTTAACTTCCAAGATTTCTGAATAGAGAAGCATCTGAGTTGTAACAACCTGTACAGGCCACAACTGTACCCTTGTCCTGAGATTAAAAAAACCCCAAAACTATAGTTTGTGTAGTAAAATGTTTGTATCTTGAGAAAAGGGCAAATTACTGGTTTCAGATAATTCCATGTAAGGTGTTTGCAAACACCAACAGCTTCTTTCACCTGTCTAAGTGGAAAGACTCATGGCTCCCAGTGTGCTTTTTCTCTTCTCCTGAATGAGTTTTTCCATTCTCCTACTTCTGGTGGTGCAAGAGGGTCAAGGAGAACAAATAACTTCTGTAGGAGGAGTAATACTTCCAGAGGATGAACATAAACAGTAAAGTTTATGTGGGGTTTGTTAGTGTTTCAGTTTGTTAGCAAAGATTTACCACGGTTTCAGTTAGGGGGGTTTATTTGTTTATTGGAAAAAAATGGTTTCTTGGTTATTTTGGCCAATAAAATGTGTTCTTTGATTTTGGCCGTTTGGTACCTCTGTCTGTTGTCTGATCACCTGCTGTTGTTTGCTTCCCTTCCTGGGACCCTGTTCTGATAACTGGCATTTAAGTTATACCCAGATGGTAATATCCCTCTTTCACAACTGAAGAAAATGAGGGTGTAACTTCCTGAGTCCTATGGCAATGAGACCAGCTTTCAAAGTATTTCTTTGTTCTTGCCCTGTGCCACTGTTTGCACCTTTCTGGATTTAACTGTGGAGGTGGGAGGAAGGAAGGAGCTTAAGCCAGTTTTGCTGCCAAAACCAGAGACGTGGGGTGAAACAACACACGGAGGCTCTGAGACACAGCTGTGGAGATCAGGGTCACACAGGAAATGTGTGGGAGCAGGGGAATAAGAGAGAAGTTTCCTGAGCACCAGTTTGGGGTGTCTCGGGTTGGAGGACTCCTGGCATGTGGAACTGGGATGTGAGGCCACGTGGCAGGGCAGGTTTCTGGTTGCAGGGCTGGTGTTAATTAAGGCTTTGTCATGGCTTATGTACTCCAATTGCATTTGGTCATGCAACAGATCTGCTTCCTGACACAGGATCCCATGTGCCTAATGCAGCTTATCAGTACATCCCAGATCTGCCAGCTCTTGCATTTCTCAGTGTTTTCCAAGAGCTGGGTGGACATAGAGCAGTGTCCACAGCAGTGCTGTGTCACAGGTGCAGGGACCATGGGAGGGACAACTGGAAGAGCAAGTCTCTTACTTAGGGCTTAAGAGGTGCAAAGTGTGGGATCTTCACTGCTCTGTGAAGAGCAAGTGCCTAAGAAAGAGACACTCCTGTGTTGTGTTCCTGGAGTGTGTTAGCAAACACCTTGTTCTTTGCTGTTCCTAGGTTTTGAGAGAGCCTAGCATCTTCCTCTGAAAAAGCATCGTTTGCAAGAGCCAGGCTGTACAGTGCATTCCCAAGCTGGGTCTGAAGAAGGGAAAAGAAAACCAGTAATTCTTTCTAGGCTGCAGCAAGGAGGTAGCCTGTAGGATCTTGTGGCCTTGACTGTAAATCTGCACAGTACCCTGATCCTAAATGATAAGTTGTGTTTGCATCCCAGAGCTGGGAGCAGAGGGAAGAAGGAAAACCTGGAAGGATGGGGAGATGTCTCTTTTTGACCCTTCCCTTTCCCAGGGGGAATGGGAGCAGGCTAGCCAGCAGGGAATGGCAGTGAGCTCCAAGGACTGCAGAGGCTTGATGGTTCATGATGAATCAGATGCACTTGAACTCTGAACAAGTAACTCCTGTTGGTACTGAATGGACTGCGCAGAGCTGGCAGCTGGGAGGGGAGTGAGTCAGAGCAGGAGCACTGAGAGTGACTCAACAGCCAGCATGGCTGTTCCCTGAGCCACTTCAGCCTCAAGTGTATTCCCGGGAGCACTCTCTTGGATCATCTTTGTATTCACTCATTTGGGTTTTGTTTGCTTTTTGGGTTTTTTTTGCATCTTGACGTCATTTCTGTGTTGTTTTTTTTTTTTCAGTAAAAAGGGCACTTAAGTAGTTGATTAACTGCTCCTTATTTATAGCACTGCCTGTTCAAGGCCAGTGGATCAATGGAAGTGGTGACCTGAAACAGTTTGGGAAGCAGGGGTGAGCAGAGCTCCATGGCACAGGATGCAGAGCAGACCTTGGGGCTGGCTGTTGAACTGGGCTCTGCCTGCTGGAATTCATTAACTGCAGCCAGGGTCCAGCCACCTGTTTAACCTGGCACTTGTTAAAGGACATGTTATCACCTCCAGGCTGCCCTTTTCTGGTCCCAGCAAACATCTTTGTGCAGTGAACTGGATCAAGGAACTGATCTTTAGTTTTCAGCAGTGTTTGCTCCCAATCTGGTGCATCACACAGTCCCCCCACATGCTGTACCAGTGTGTGGAGGGAGGCTTCCTCCTCTCCCTGCAGTGTCAGCTTTAAGTATTCTTTGACCTGTAACACTATGTGGTAAACTTTGATTTTTCTTGCAGTAATTTAACTGCTTTTTATTTTGTAAATAAGTTGTCTTCTTTTCACTATGAGGAAAGTGAGAACTTCTGTGCTATAGAGCCTCACTCAAGTTTTTCAGCCCGTGAGTTCATTACACACTACAGCAGTTAAGGAGAGCAGGGGATCTGTGACTCCAGGGGTCTGTGTGTGGATGCTGACCCGTTACTCACCAGCAGTCCATCTTCCCTCATTAAAGTGCTGCCTGTTGCTGGATGCTGCAGTGCAGCTCTACTGAAGAGTGTGTAGAGGCTGTTCAGAGCCTCCTCCCCCCTGAATTCATGGAGTGTTGTGAAAGGAGTGTTTGATTTTGGAAGGAAGAGTCCTATCTGGTATATGTCTCTTGTCTGTGTGATGTGGGTCTGGGATGAGTTAGGTAAGATGGGTATCTCCTGTCAGGTGTCACTGCCTGTTTATTGTCACTTCAACCTGAGATTTTAGCCCATGTGAAATGGTCCAGGGCTATAAAGGCCTTGTGCTCTTTGCACAGTTGGGTTATCCCAGGCATCAGTCATGGGATCTGCTCTGTGATGTTCTTGTGACCTCCAGGCTTGCTGCTCCCATCTGCCCACCCCTCCACCCAGAGAGAGGTTTGATGTGGATCCTCCCAAGGATGTGACTGGCACTGCAAGGGAAGATCCTGCACTAAGAGGGAAGGGTTCAAATCACTGGGGCTCCACTTACACTGAAACAAAGGATTCCTTTGCCTGGTTCTATGCAGAGAACCTTCCCAAGGTCTCTATCCAGTTTGCAGACTGGATCTTCTCATTTGTAGCCAAGATAATTTCTCAGGGATGCAAAGCCTGCAGTAGTGGAGATCACACTGGGGCAGGATTTGAGCTGGAGAGTTGCAAATTATCATTACATTAATCCCTCCTAATGGATCTAAAGCCTAATGCCAGCTGTTCAGTGTTTTTCAGCTGTGTAACTGCTCAAGCCTGGGCAGAGATGGGTGCTGCAGGATGCTTTGCCTGTGTTCTGATTCCTGCAGTGTTCTTCCATCTCTGTTGAAGAACAGGAACTCTGTATTCCTATCACTCAACTTTTCCATCATGCTGTAGAAAGGTTTCCCTTAGTGGATCACCTTCAGCTTCCTGAGGGAGATGTCTTATTTTGGACTGTGCACTGTTATTGTCAAAACTTTTTTTTTTTTAATAACGCTTGTACCTGTCTCCAGTTGTACTGATATTCTGCAGCAGCCTGAGAGATATAAGGCAGTTCCTTTGCCTGCCCGATCAGTAAGACTTTTAGCTCCATCATACTCCACTGTAGTGACAGGTCACTCAACAATGACAGTGAGAGCTTTGAATATTTATTTGATCTCTGGGAGGACAGTTTTCTCCTTTGCTTTTGGTTTCAGGTTTTTTCCAATTTCAAGTCAGAGAATGTCAACCTAATTCCAGGTGAATCTCACCCCCATATGCATTTAAGAGGAGACACAGCTGACATCACAAAATGAGAGTTACTACAGCTGCCTCATCCATGAGCTCTGAAGGGATCTTTGATATAGTTCTCAAAGATTTAAATTATTTTCCCTTTGAGCATGTCAGGGACAAGCAGGAGAGTGCAAGATTCACCAGAATCTCCTGCTGGAGATCTGCTTTCCTGGGATTTTTGCTGTGTTACAAATTCACGTGCAGTGAAGGCAGGAGATCTGAGATGGTCTTGGAGCTCTTTTCAGAACTTGGGATGTGCTGAGGTCGATCTCTCAGTCCTCAGTGACAGCTACAGTAGCTTCTTGCTGCCAGACCAAAGCTGGTGCTCCATTTCAGATGTGTTCTTGATCATAGAGTGGAGACCCACACTGAACGCCCCTTCCCCATCCACGCCTCTCTTAAGGACAACCAGGATGTACAAGGACATCATAAAGGAGATCTCTGTTCAACAAAGCAGAAGTCTTTGCCCTCTAAAGTATTTGCTCTTCATCTCCCCATGTTTTTTTCAGGCTTTCCCACCCAGCCTCGTGACTCATAAAGGAGCTATTCTTTCTTTCCTTGGGACCTGAGCTCACAGGGGGCTCTTAATCCAGTGTTTTGTCTTCTTGTGTGTCTGCCTTCAGAACTCAAAACTATACGAACTCTATAAATAAAGACTGCCTTTTGTTGTTTTCCTGGTAAATGACCAGTAAGGCTTATACTAAATTCTTGTTAAAGGTCATTTTTGAGTTCTGATAAATCAAGGGAGTAACTAACTTTCTCTTATTCCCTGTGACGTGGTACATCCAGAAAGGTCTGTTTGTACTAGCTGGGTAAGTTCAGTGGGCAGGAGTCTTGAAAAGTAATCTTAGTATTTTGTCAGCCATGACAATGAAAGGCATAAAAATATGATGGAGTTTGGAACAAATAATTGCTTTCTTGGCTTACAGACAACCCTGTTCCCAAGTACCCTGGGTTATAATAGCATTTTGTCAGTTTGTTAATCAGAAATGGAAAAATACAGCACAACTAATCTCCATGGCTGCTAAGTAAGACGTACATGTGATGCTGAAAGACCTTGAACGTCCCAGGAGTGGGATCATGCAGTTCAGAAAGGTGTCTAAGGATTATGGAAATCTACTGCCTTGTCAGTGTGCTGGCACTCCTCGCCCTTCCTGTGCCACCTCACCCCACATCATGGGCTCTCCAGGGCCATAGGGATTGTTCCATGCTCGAGTTCCCTTTCAACACCTGTAATTCACAGGCAGCCAAGCAGCTGTGTACACATCGGATACATAAAAGGAGCACGTGTGTTGGAAGCACAACCTCTGTCTGGTTTGACAGGTTCAACAATCCCACTGTTGCTTCCCCTAGCAGGCTGTCCCAGATCAAAGGGCTCGTACTGTTCCCTGGCCACAGGTTTTTTAGACAGGACTACAGCACCAAGTACATGTCCTGCTTGTAACTCAACACCCTGTGATTATTTATGGACCCTCTTCTGGGGACAGTTTGCTTGGTTCAGAGGAAATAGGCCATGATAACTTGGAGCCCGGCAGGCAGGTGCTTCCTGTGATACCTAGAAATACCCTGAATCTAACAAATTGAACAATCAGCCAAACACAAGCTCAATGCTAAATATCAGACCTTTTACGTATACTTATTGTTCTCTAACCTTTCTGAACAGCCAGGCTGGCTGAAGGTATCTTGATTGAAAGATATGACTGTACAAACAGTCCACAGCTGGTTTCGAGCATGAATTGATGTGGAGAAAATCATTGTGCTGGAAAGTAATTGAAAACTTTCCAGAAAGCAGCAGCTTTGTGTGGCTGTGAAAGCCACTTGCTGTTTGGATAAATTAATCTGTTACACTTACTTGTACCTATGCCTTGCCTTGTCAAAGCTGCCCCGGAGGTAATGAAGAGAAGATGGCGGCGCCATTGCGATCCTGGCAGGGAAGACAAAGGTGCTACAAGCTGTTGCTTTTTACGTGTGAGGTGAATGGGGCTTGAAGGTTCATAGATGCAGATCTGTCATGACAGCATAAGAGAAATTTTCCTCTGGCAGCTGCTCTGCTCAGGCATCCATCTCTGTGAAAAACAAACAGCAAACTAAAGCAATGCCTCATGCTCTTCACTGGCTGTTCAGTATTTTGGGGAACGAACAATTATTGTCTAGCAACTAGGAAATAGCTGGAGGGAATTCCAGCTCACCTGAGGGAGCCAGGCTGCTGCCCTGACAAGCATTTTGACAGCTATTGCTCACTATAGTGCTCAGCTATGTGCAGCCACCCTCACGTCTTGAGCACCCTCCAGATGATGCAAATCTTTCCATTTCCTCTAGGACAAAATGAAGCACCAGAATGCTGGATGGTGCAGATAAAAAGAAAATACAGCAGATGAAGAGAAAATACAGTGAGACACAGCATGTCTCACTGCTGGTCTCTGTCTCAGTGCCTGGAGCAGTGTAACAAGCCCTGGCAGCTGTGGCCAGAGGACAAAGCACTGGGCACAGTTTGAGGCCTGCTCAGGGATTGTGTCATTGGTGACTTCACAAGACTAAGGCTACCTTTATGAAGGTGGCTTCTGTCTGCCTTCATGCAGTGCCCACTGATGCTGGTTGATCTCTGGAGAAATACACAAATGTGCTTGTATGAATCCTCCTGTAAAATAAAATGCCTGTAACAAAAATACTGGGTTGGTAGTGAATAATACTGATTGGCTTTGTCTTTACCCTGCAGGCCTGAAAGAACATTTACAGGCTGTCCTCCAAGATCCATGAACCAATATTTAGGCTTCCTTAATTTTGCCTCCCAGGCTGAAATCTGGCCTTTGCTGTGTAAGTCACAGCGTGACATTTTGCTGATCTTGTAATCGCAAGGCAGCGGTCAGTGGTAATGTCAGGTTGAAAAGGTTAAACCCAGTTTACCTTTTCACTATTGTTCAGCTTCGAGTCATTTCCCTGCTGAGGAACTGAGAGAGGCTGGACCTCACGGGGTAGTGCTTTGTGCCCTCAGTTTTGGCTCTCACGTCTGGTGTGCTGAGACCTGACCTGCCCAGGCAGGACTGCAGCCAGAGCAAAAGATTTTGTGCCAGTCTGTTGCTGTCTAGTGAGAGTTAGAGTAGCAGGTTTGTACTGTTCTCCCAGTCTCATTAGGAGTAGCCCCTCCACAGAGTAGACGTAGGCAGATTGTTCACCTGAATGCCACCCACATGTGAAAGATATACTCCAGAGTACAAATATTTTAAAAAAACACCCACCTAAAGTAATTGAAACATAATTATTAAAACCTTTTATGTTACTCTACAATACAAGGTAAATTGTTCATTTCAATTAAATTTTGAAATACACTAGATTACATAATTTAAATAATTGCAAACTCTTAAGTTCACTATCAGTGGTAGCAGAGCTATATTTACATATATTTCTGAGATATTTCAGATGCAGCATTATGTTCCAGTCCCTAAGTCAGTTAAATAACAGACTTTTGGTGGGGGTATGCTGCTCTTCCACAGGTTCTACACATATGTGGGGTGTATGTGTCAGAGAGCAAAAACTCCTTTTATTCATGTTTGCCTTTTTTTTTTGCCTTTTTTTTCCTTTTTCTTTTTTTTTTTTTTGCTGTGTGCATGCAGCTGAATCTGAGCAAATTGACACCTACTTCATGTGGATTAAAGATGAAAGGCCTTTCTTTTTAAACAAGTATTTTGACTGAATATACAGAGGTGAATAATGAAATACAGTCCTTAGGAGTAGTGGTGGAAAACATAATTTTCTCCAACTTTCATCCTCTGTTGCATAATACTGCACCTAATTTTGACCCTGACTTTACCTAATGCTGATGAAATACAGTCAGTAGTGGAAACCTCCCTCATCAAGACTGGCTTTCAACACGATCCATGCAATGGCAAGCATCATACATCATTCTCCTGCAGTGCAATATCAACAGTATTTTCCTCCAGTGATCTGCTCCTCGAGGGGAGACCATTTCTGTATGTACATGAGTCACAAACTGGTTGTGAGTCCTGAGGCTGGAGACCAGCGTTAGGCTGTGGTGCTTCCAGTGCTGTTAAGAGTCTTTGGGGGTCAGACTCCTCCCTGTGTTGTCCACAGAGCACAGCAAGTTCAAGCCACTGAGGCTCTTGATGGTCTCTGCACATGACATTGGTCAAGCCAAGTCAGCCCATGCAGGACTCAGGGCCTGGTGTGAGGAGTGCTGATCATGATGTTGGGCAGCGCATTCCGCCGCTTCTTCCAGGAGCCCAGCTCCCTGGAGTACCGCCTGATCTGCCTGAACCAGTGGTGAGTCCGTGCCCGGTCGCTGTCCCGGAACACAAACGCCTCCCTCCTGATCTCAATGAGTTCAAAAGTGTCGTCACAGTCGGGATCAGTAGAGACAATGCAATTACTCAGCCTCAAGGGCTCCCTGAGCAAATGGAACTTCCCATTATTTTTGTCCCTGATGAGTACCAGCACGGCATCCTTCACAGGCCCTGGCTCGGCTGATTCCAGGCTGGACTCAGACACACGCTTCATGTTCACCAGGAGGAGAACCTGCATGTTCTGGAACTTCAGGGTCTTGCTGCCTTTTTTCACCCACTGGCCATCGGGGGGCTGGGCCAGCTGCAGAGACCCCTCCATCACAAATCGCGTTTCCTCCCGCAGCCAACCAACAGTTTTGAGGGCAGTTTCTCTCATCTCAATATTAATGACTTCCCTCTTCTTCTTGCTGTCCTGGCGAAAGGATCGGAGGGTCCATGTGTTCCCCTCCTGCTTGGTTTTCATGTTGATGTGCTCCAGGTGGGACTCGATGCGGCTCTTGGCCTCCCGCAGGCTGCCGTGATCCGGGTGGTACTCGGTGGTGGCCTTGATGATTCTGCTGAGCAGCAGTGGGTACTTGGTGACTCTTTGCAGAGGGGCCATCAGGAAGGACCTCAAGTTCATCCGCCGCAGTGCTGTGTTGTCATTCTGGGAGACATTGAGGAATATTCTGCAGGGATTTAAGAAGAAAGAACGAAATGGCAGCTGTTCTGCCAGCAGATGCTGCAATCCTAGAAGCAAATGAACAGCATGGTGCTGCTGGGCACTGCAGCCCCCCCCGGTTTTGCAACCTTGTGAATTCTGTCTTCTCAGAGACCAACAACAATTTCTGTACCTGTGCTCAGCTGCAGAACCATGATGAGGTGCCTGGGACACCAGCACATGGCATCCTAACAGCCTTCTATTAAATCATAAAATAGCAAGGGTGTGATCTTTCCCTGGTACCCCCTGATGTAGACACGAGGCACATACATCATTTTATATCAGATTATATTAATTTGTAGCACCTTTCAACATCAGATTACACAGCACTCTAAACAAGAATTTGGTACTGTCATCATTTTAAGATGAGCAGTGGAAAGACAAATTATTCGCCTGACGTTCCAGTAAACTGGGGCTAGGAATGGGAAAAAAATTCAAATCATGTGTGCCTCATGGTGGCTTTCCCCAGTGGAAATCCAGCCTGGACTCTGGCACAGGGACTGAGAGCTGTTCTCAGCTGAGCATTATTTGGTGACAGTTCAGTGCAGTGGTCAGACACAGCTACCACAAAACATAGCTGGGGACCAACTGGTTGCCTCAGTGGAGATACCAAGAACTCAGTATTCTTTGGAGATTACATTACTGTCCTCACCCTAACAGAGTGATAACTGAAGAAAGTTAGCATCAAACTTTGATCTAGTTGGGTTGACAAGGGCTTCAAACTCAGCCTGGTGCCCTTCTGTCCCCACAGCCTGGATGAACACAGCCACGTTCTCACCTGAGCAACTCCTTTTCCTTCTCCAGTGCGTTGAGCATGTTCACGGAGGAGGACTGCTGGAGGCAATAGGTCTGGAAGGCCGGCAGCATGTTGACAAACTCTAGGAATATTTCTCCAATGCACACAGTCATCAGGTCATCATCCCCCTGCAAGGATGCAATAGATCCCCTGCTTGGTTAGCTCAGGAGAAACAGCCACGCAGCCTGCGTTCAGTCCTGTCAGCATGACCCTGCTGCAGGATCTGGTGAGCACCAGACCAAAGGTGGAGCTGGGCTCACCCTTCCTAGTGGAAAGGCAGTCCCTGCAGGTTCCAGGGAAGCAGTGGATGGGGAGGGGAAGGAAAGCTGGTCTAACTGCTTGCTCTTCCACAACAAAGAGCTGTCTTCCCTCCTCCTGTGCACTCAGCCAGCTCACCAGAGCAGGGGCTCAAAGGCCAGAGTGAGCCTCCTATTCAGGAGGGTGTACTGGGGCAGTGCATAAATTAACAGAGAGCATTCAGGAGCAAATGTGTAGGGGAGGCTTGTAACTCAGTAACACACATGGCACCTAACAACTTCTGCAGTTGCTCCCAGCAACTGGCCGGGCTGGGAAGCAGTCTCCTTCAGTTGTGTTACTGGCCTACTTTGATGCCGAGAGGGAAAAATAAAATACCATGGTAAACTCTGATTTCTGGATGCATAATAAATTATGGGAATAGCAAGAATTTGGTGCCACAGAATGCTCTTAACTCTGTCAAGGTGTATGCTGCTGACATGCTCTGCAATCACTACTCATTTCACCAGCAAAAGAGGGAGCAGTTCTCTGGCTGCTGGCAGCTTTTCGGTACAGTACTGAGCTCTGGTTGCCAAGGCAAGATGGAGGAGATGGGGAAACCCATGGCTGTTTGTAGAAGCCATTGCCTCAACAAATTATTCACAGGGACCATCAAACGGGCTGTGCACATCTGTCTTCACTGTGCCAGGTGCACGAGTGGTTGTCCAAATTGCCAGCTTCTGAGACACGTGTCACTCAGTCTGACATGCAGTGTTTCAGAGAGGGAGAGAAGGGATGTTTTCCTAGAGAGCAAAACATCCTGGAGAAACCGACACGGCAACAAGTGGGGTTTGGTTTCTTGAAGAGAAGAGGGTATTGAACTGTTTAAATGTTCTTTGAAGTGACTGTCTGCTGCTCTAGTCTTACTTCGATTTCTCTGCCCTCTGACCACCATGCTAGTGGGGCAGGAAAGCTCCTTGTGCAAGGCAGGGTGCATAGGGTGGTACACAGCCAGTACACAGAGCTGTAGAGCAGGGAGCAGCGTGTGTTGCCTGGCCCTGCAGCCAGCCTAGAGCCAAGCTGCAGTAAACTGCAAGCCAAGGCAAGCACAGCCAAGCCAGCATGAAGCGAGTCAGCTCAGGGCTGCAAGAGCGTGGCCTGAGAGACTGACCAAGCTGAGCTCTGTGCCCCCATGGTCACACTCTTACCAGCGTCCAGGCTAACCAGCTTAGAGCTAACTTTGGTAATGGGACCATTAGGTCCTGTTAATGGGATAAATGAGCAGGACTGCTGGTGACCTGTGAGGTCAGTGGCATTACCACAGCAGAGAGTGGGGCCAGCACCTGGCACACAGCTTCTGAAATCACTAGTTTACAATAGCTGAGGGAACAAGGGACTAGACAGATGACCATAACCCAGGAATCCTACCTCCTGCTCCTCTGCTCCACCTACGCTGCCCCACTGACACAAAACCTATTCCTGCCTGCCTTGTCTAGCCCCTTTAGAGCACACAACCTCATACCTGGTCAAAGGCCTGATCGATCTCTTCCTGAAGTATCTCCAGGAAGTTTTCATTGAGGTCAATGAGCTCCTGGATGTTGCTGAAGATGCCCTGGAGCTGCTCCTGGCTCAGCAACCCGGCTGCCTGCATGGGGAGGTAGAACTCCTCTTTAATGATGCGCAGGTCCTCTCCATAGCTGGCCTCTGTGTTGACAAACTCCAGCACAGACTCCTTGCGCTCTGTCCTGCGCTTGCGGCACTTCTCGCAGAGGTCAGCCCGCCTCTGGTTGCAGTTCTGAACATCTGTCTCCACCGGCAGGTCCCTTTCTCCACAGTCAGTGCAGGGACGGTGGGCTTCCCAGGCCTGCAGGGAGCTCAGTGTTTCAGATGCCCTGTTCCTCCACTTCCTGGCTGGCATTTGGCCAATGCCACTATCTGCCCTCTCCACATCTGCTGACTTGGTCCGGGTGCCCTTGCTGGGATCCAGGTCGTCCCGGGCATCATTCACGCCAACAATCCCACTGTCTGTGCTCAGGCTGCTGACATTGCTCCAGTGGTGTCTGGAGCGGAGGGAGCCACGTGGGGCACGGCGGGTCTCATCAAAGCTGCCACCATGGCCGAGATTGGCTTTTGCTACCACTGGACCTGAGAACAGACACAAATCATTACAGGTACTGCCAGCTGCAGAACTCACCTGAGGATCTCTCACCATGAGGAATCCTGTGGGGACAGGTTACATCTGGTGAAGCAGGGCTCTGAGCTGCCTCCCCTCCCTGTTTTGCTGCTGAGACTGGTGAGAGTCAGAAGCAAATGGCTCCCAGGTGAAGCCTGGAGCCTGTCACCCCTGCACTGCCCACACCTGTGAACTTATTTGGTCTGCCTCTTCCCCTGCCATGCAGAGATAGAGATGCAGCAGAGTAGATCCTGATTTCTTGCATGCCTGGGTACAACCCAGAATGCTTCCCTTCCCCAGGTCATAGAGTTACTCCATATTTACAGCAGCACAGCAGGCTCAGCATCTGACCCCTCAGCCCCTCTGAGAGTGCAGAGTGTGTACCATAGTCTCGCTCCTGCCGGCGTTTCTGCGCGTGCTGCCGCGCTGCAGCCGCGATCTTCAGCTCCAGCTGCTTCCTCTTCACCGAGTCTGTTGGCATAGGGTCACTGAAGTGTGGCCGCAGCCGGCACTCCCGCTGGGCCTTGGCACCATCCATGCTCTCATGGACGATGTCGGAGCTGGATCGGCGACAGCCAGGACTGGGGGTCTGCAAGAAAGGCAGGAAAGAGTCTAGAGCAAGGCTGTGGTCAAAGCAGCACCTGGTCTGCACCCACTGGACTTTAGTTGCCAAAGGAGAGGAAAAGCAACTCATCAGTAGCGGGATTGTAAATGCAGCTCTGCTACAAGATCATTAAGGAATCTGTTCCCCCTGGTCCCTCTGTCTTACTCAGTCCTAAGAGCAAGAACCCCTTTCCCTTTGCTGTTGTGTAGCTCTGAGAACACGAGGGGGTTGGATCATGGCTGTCAAATACCCATGAAGGAGTCAACAGCACAGCCCAGGCCAGGGGCCTGTCCCCAGGATTCTGAGCTATCTTGCCTCTGCTCTGTGAATGTTTTGGTGGTGCAGGATCCACAACTCCATCCTCCATGCCTTACTGACATCAGCAGTTTGACCAGGAGGGAACTAGGAGGGAGTCTGATCTCCCAGACGCTCTGGAAGCCATGAAGTCATTATTGCTGAACTTCCTGAAAGAAATGCAGTGGCACATAGGCAGGGGCACAAAACTGACTCCTGTTTCATTACCTGTAATAAAAAAGGCACTAGATATGCTTCTAACAGAGTTTAATCACTCATGGAAGTTGGTGTGATTTCAGATCGAAGGCTCCCAGCCTGCCCAGATCCTACAACCAAGGGATCCTTCAGAGCTTCTAATGAGGAAAAAGTCCTGAACACGTGCCCAAGATGAGAGGTGAATTCCTCTCCCTTACATTCCCTGCAGGTGGAGTGGCGCTGGCTGTCTCATTGCTTGGCTTGTTCTCCCAGGTCTCTGTTGCCATGGACATTGCTGTGGGCTGCTGGCTGTCCTCTGGAGGTGGGAGATCAGCTTCCCTCAGATCACACTGTCCCTTAGAGGGGGATTTGGCAGCAGTCTCAGCATTGCAGCTGCAAGGGAAGAAGCAGATTCTGATGAACATCATGGATGCAGTTCTCCTGCTGTTCCTGACTGAGGACTGAGCAGCAAGCCCCAGTTTTAACAACCATCTGCAACAGTTCAGGGCAAGTGCAGGCAGGAATCATGGCTGGTCAGCATGGGTGGCTGTATACGCATTTTAGGGGCTCTAAGCACAGTTCAGTTAAGACAGTGCAAATTGGGCAACTGCGCTCTTGCCAACATCAGTCTGGGTTATCAATTCTTAGGTGTTCACAGGGCATTTTTGTGTCCATAAAACATGAAGTTCTCCATAGGGACCAGAAAAACTTCTAAGTAGGCCATAGCCATATTTGCTGCTATTTAAAGAGATGTTGTCAACACAGAAACCATACTGCTCATCTGGAAGAAAACCTGCTAAAAACCCTAATACTTTGAAGGGATTAGAGGATTAAAGGAGCTTTCCCTCTGTTTTTCATTTCTTATGATCCCAAGCCTACTGAAACCACTGGAAAGATACCCCCTTCTTTCAGTGATCTCAGGATCAGGCCTTTTGGTGCACTTAAGAGACCTGAAAAGATTGGCAGAGTCTATTGCTCTCACTTGGCAATTCTGAGATGCCCTTATTCGTGGCTGTCTGTAGCTAACAAGGGCCTCATCTGGCCGATATAGGCAGCCTGTTCCAACCCCATGTTCCCCTCTCTGTAGACACCACCACCTCTCCAGACAGACACAGTCTGGTGCAAAACCACTGACTTGACAGAGTAGTTGACAGGCTGTCATTTGTGATACTTCTTGTGATACATTTTTTTTTAACAGACTCTCTGAGACACCTTATTTCCATGCATAATGAAGCCTGCTTGGAAGAATTTTTTTTTTATTTTTGATTTACTTTATTTTTATGGACTTGGATCCCTTTACAAAGCAAGGTTGTGAGGACTGGATATGGACGCTTGTATATACAGGAAGCCAAAGTCTGGAACATATTTCAGGTTATGCATACATTTTATGTTTAACAAAAATCTCCTATGAGAAAAATCTTCTTCTTAAAGGCTTCACTTGTCAACTTACACTGATAGGTCATACTGCTAATGTGCAATTCCAACAGTGCCAGCTACAAGCAAACACATGAGACAGATGGGCATTCTCCTTACAGTGAGTGACAGTTGGCTCTGATAACAAACCATCAGCCAACACCGAAATCGCTGAAGAGGGAACAAATCTCCCAGGACACAAACCGTCTCTGTTGTCAGGCCAGAAAAGTTGGTTTGCATCTTTCCAGCTGATGCTTTTTCATCTTCCCCCATTTATGCTTCCAGGTCCCTCTGACACTACCAGTTAAAAAGAGTTTAGACGTGGCTTGCGCAGCAACGCCAACAGTGCCAACAGCAGGCTCACGGCTTTCACTTTTTGTTGTCACCCTCCAGGTCTCTACTGCCCAGCCTGCAGAAAGGGGATACCAACATCAGCACTGTCACCAAGCAGTGCGTAGTAGGGACTGTGCCAGCCCCCTTACAGGGCTGCAGTAAGAGCAGTGCAGGAACACAGCAAGGCTGTGGCCCGGCCTGGCCTGGCTTGAGAGGTTCCTGCCTCCTTCCTCCCTCCTGTCCCCAGCCACGCTTGGGGTGCCACTCATTCAGCCCAGTGTAAATGTCTGTATGGCTACGATCTAAAATCAGTCTTGAAATTATATGGGTTTAAAAAATACACCTGACCTCATGTATTCCCAGCCAGATCATTTCATAAATGTTTCACTGAGTTGGGTAAAGTATGAACAATTCAGCTGGGCACACTCAAGGGAGGAGAGGCACAGGTTAAGGAGCAAGAAGACGCTTGAGGACGATGTGCTACTGCTGGAAAACCACAGCTTTCCAAAAGTTGCTCCTGCTCAAACCACTCCTGGTTCAAACACACAGAAAGGGGCACAGAGAGGCAACGGGATGTGTCCAAGGTCAGTAGCAGAGCTCACAACTGAAATATTATCTTCTTGATCACACCACCTACCACCACACAGATCAGACTCTCAGAGAGATGCTGAGCTTTCATTTGTCATTTTTACAGTGCTTCAAAATCATCCACTTAAATATGGGAAGTACTCCAGGACATTACTGCTCCGTTAAGTGAAGCTGACAGCAGCTCTCTGCAGACCAGATGCCACCACTTACTGTGGTTTCCATAACCCAATAGGAATATTTAAAAAAAATCTCCAGCCATGACTTGCAGTGGGAATAAGAGCCAATACTATCCAGAGAGCTGAACTAAGGAAACATCACTGGAGACTGAGAAATTCAACCCACCCCATGGCTAGTCAGCGAGAGGTAAAAAAGGCAATGATGCAGAGCCCACCTTTTGTGAAAGGAGATTTCTTCATCCCTGCTTTTACTGCTGGGGCAAGTGCTACTTCACTCACCAGGAGTGTGATCACTCATGGAAGGGATCACTCATGGAAGAGGGATGTGGGCAAAACAGGGAGGATATAAGCAGTTTTGCAGAACCACAGCTTCAGGCTACTCCTTTTACCTTTGCTTCTGGTTAGGAGGAAGAGGGGACATTGCCAAGAAAACAGGATATTGCCCCTTTCTCCAGTCCCCTCTTCCTGGCAGAGATCTGTGCTGCCAACAGGTCCACACCATTGCCTGCTCAAGCAGAGCTGCAGAAGGGGGGGACTCTGACATATTTCCTTCTGTGGGATCAAACCACTTACTGGAAAAGGAGTTTATGCCTGGGATTGGTGTCAGTTTTTCTTGTTCCCCCAAAACAGGGGATGCACTTGGGCCAGCACAGGGAGGATATGTTCTTTTTGAAAGTCTTTTTAAACCTCTGGGTCATCATCTCTGAATCTCATGGAAGCAGAAGTACCAGGGGTGTGGTGTACAACTGGAAATGCACCTACTTTCCTTCATGGTCTCTATGGGCCTCTTCACGCTTGTATCATTGTTCAGGCCAGCAGTTCTCAGCCCTTTTCACATGTTCCTGACTCCTTCTGACTCATGGAAACATTTTTGTGCACGCCTTCCCTGCTGTCACCTCCCTTCCTGACTTGGAGTCCTCCACTATGGGAAGCTGGTATTCTATCCACTACCCTGGTGCCATCCCAAATACAGATCAACACTCTTTCCAGGAAATCTTCTTTCTTAGTCATGTCCCTTGCTTCCATGTGCAGGTTTCTACTGTCACCATGCCCCCCATTTCATAGACACAACCCCCCTGGTCCTTGCATACCCTTATCCTGAACAATTTGCCATTTAACAATTTCAGAAAGTGGACTATATATTGAAATGCTTACAGGATTTCCACCTAGATCTCAACACCCCTTCCCAGCCAGGGCTACAACCTAAATTAAAGGTATACAGTGACCAATGAGGGGCCTAAAGCTGCCATCATTTCAAGACTGAAAATCAAATCTTCACTGATGAAATATTAAGTTAATTGAATGAGTCTTAACTAAGTAACTATGAATTACCAGGGAGACAGTTAACTTACAGACAAAACTGCTTTGTAAAACTGTGACACTTACATAGAACTACTAGAAAGAAGACAATTTTAGGTATTTTATTCTATGACACTCCATCACAACATCTCTATCAAGGGCTTGCTGAGCTCAGTATCAGTGGAAATGGGACTGAATCCTCAGCTTTCAGCTCATTTCATTTAGAAGTTAAAAAAATGTGGCCTGGATGTCAACAATCGTAATTTAGGACCCAAAACATCCAGACAAAAAGTCTCCCACCTCTGCAGTGAGAATCAGCTTGAATTGTGAGTATTCAGGCACATTACAGTCTCAGGTGAAAATGATGGAAAAATGAGACATTTCCATAAAAAGGAAACTCAAGTTTCCTACTAACCAGTGCTTTGGCAATAACAATTACCATTAATTGATGTTATCATTATGGAAAATAAACAGGCCAGGCTGGTTCCTTCACATGAAACAACCTCTCTCATACTGGAACTACTGTCATTCTCATTTTTAGATCAACTATCATTTTGGTGTTAATAAAATCACTTCATAGATTTTAATATATCCAACTAGGGAGACTGAACACATTCACAGAAACAAAAACCACTGTAGATATTAAAAGCAAAGAAACCACACTGAAACCATAGAGGCCCCAGGCAGGAAGTGTTTGGAGGTTGGGAGAGTAGTGGGAAGAAAGATCTTATGCACTACCCATTTCCTGTACTTTGCTGTGCATTCACCTTGGGCTCCAGATACTAGTCAAACCTTTGATCTGCATGGAGGCAGCTCTTCCTACACTCCTGCTCACAGCTTGTGCCAGGCTGTGTATTTCATTTCACATCCATGACAAAAATAATCTACTCAATGAAAATGGCTGCATACTACAGCTTTCTCATCTGCTTCTTTGGGTTTTCATACTCTAGAAAAAAAGCACAAAGGCTGGGCTGGACAGCTGAGGGAAGCATTTAGGGCTCTGACACCACCCACTTCCCTTTGGAATGTAAAGTTGCAGAAGTATTTCTGCTTGCCACCCTGCTTCAGCTCCACAGAAATTCTTTCAGATGACTCTCACTCCTGTGCAGAAGTCACTATCATCTCCTCCAAAACCTGAGTCCAGTCTCAGAGCCCATGCATTCCAGAAATAGCAAGACAGCATACAAGGTTGATGCCCCGGCATTTCACACACTGATCTGTGGATTGCAGAAGCAGCCGGGAAACAAGTCAAATGCAATTCTTGGCAAAGCCAGTTATGAAAGCCAAGTGCATGGAAATAAACCACTCCACCAACACTTACTCTTCCTTTTTCCATCAGCCTTTTCCCATCGTGATAAGACGGTGATAACTGCCCCAAATCCTTAGCTTCTAGAACTTTGCTGATTCCTACTGAGCCACTCTGCATAGAAAGGGATCCACTTCTCTTTGGCAGGAGGGAGGTAACAGGACTGCAGCGTCCAAAACCAAGATAGAGAAAAAGCAGTCCTTGTGGACATCTTTCCCAGATAAGGGGAAAAACATGGTTGGAGAAGATGAAGAAAGACTTTACAAAACCATTTTCTCTCGCTGCCTACACTGAGTTGGCAGAAGGGTAGTATTTGCAAGTGCTTTCACTCGCTGCTGTGTGGCTCTGCAAAAGGTGGTTAAAGACTCATAGCAGCCACCTTGCTCTTGTTTGCTGGTTCATTTCATACAGGCAGCAAGTGAAAGCACTTGTTGCTGCATGTCACACTGTCTAAATTCATGTCCTGCAGTGGTAGGACGGACTCTACATCTTTCTTCAAAGGAATCATTTTAGTACTTTGTATCCCTCGTCTGCCTTCTACTTTTAACAGATGATTAAAAAAAAAAAAGACATTTCAACAATTTAATGCAGAAATAAAACGGGTGGGAATTTGGGTGTCAGAACTACTAATGGCTGGTGTCTTTACAGGATTAAGGTGCACAAAAAGGCGAAGTCTAGATGAGAATGCTTTTTGATGTTTAATCCTACGCAAAGATGGAGTTTAAGCTCAACAGCTTAAAGACGTCCATGTGGCTATCAGAGACTCTAAGATCAAAAGCTCTGCCAACAACGCATTTATGCTACAGGACTTAAATGTACATATCAGGAGAAAGACGAGATCATTAACAAGGGAACTGCTTTCAGGTGACCCCATGGAGCATGTTACCTTTTCTTAATAAGTTCCAAGGCTGAACCTATGAATTCATCCTTCATTTTTTGTAGCTTAGCTCCATAGCTGGATAAGTCTGTAGCTTCTAAGAGCAGCGATGAACAGCAAGAGGACTGGGCTTCAGAAGCCAGGGACTGCCCTGCAAGGTGGAGGACATCATTTAATTTTCTTGTCTCTCCTTTCTGCTGCTCATCACTCAAGATCTCCTGCCCAGTTCTGTGTACTGCTACTGCCTGTAAAGGTGATCGTGGAATTGGACTGGAGCAAACAGGGACTGGCGATGTATCTGGGCTAGAGGTCTGGAAGGTTTTGTCCTTCAGCTCAGGACTGCTCATCCTGAAACCATCCCATGTGGTTGGATACTGGGAAAAGCCAGCAGAGGTGTGGT
This sequence comes from Corapipo altera, assembly GCF_003945725.1. Lineage (NCBI taxonomy): Eukaryota > Metazoa > Chordata > Aves > Passeriformes > Pipridae > Corapipo > Corapipo altera. The sequence goes on from NW_020884877.1 coordinate 23,206,551, forward strand.
TTTCATGGAATACATTGTCATCATCCTCCGCTGTGACAGCAGATTCATTGACAGCTTTGGTCCCCAAAGCTTCTGGACAGACGTTCTTTTCCTCCTCCAGTGTCTGGTTTGCAGGCAGACTCTTATTCAAGCACTCAGTTGTCCCACTGCTGCTGGCAGATGAATTTCCTTCCTTTCTTCTCATCTGCTTAAATTCCTCAAAGGTGGGTATGTAGAGCCTCCCTTTACAGCGACCTTTCTTGCTCTGTCCCAGTGTGACTTTGCCATTTGTTTCCCCACTGTATTGTTCTAGGGTTTCTGCTGTTCTGGATTTGCCCATCTCATGGCTTTCCCCCGTGTGCTGAAGGGGCAAACTGGGGGAGCTATTCTGCCTTCGGAGCTGAAGTCTCCTCTGAGCCTCCTGCTTGATGTCTTCTGGACTGATGATCCTGTGTGCAAAGCACAGTCCCTGTCTCCCCGTGAGGCTGTGCCTGAGGGCAGTGTGTTCCACCAACACTGTGCAATAGTTGACAGCACAACCGTTCTTGCACTGCCGACACACCTGGCACTCAAAGAACTCCTGGGCCATCAGGTCAGGCAGGGCCACCTGGGGACGCACTGGCTTACAGGGCTCTGCCACCTTACTGCTGTGCAGCCTCAGCTTCTCCTTCAGCTCTTTTTTGGCATCCCCATGTAGGGCTCTTTCCTCTGCAGAAGGGAAGAGCCACTGAGGCACTTTGGCAAAGGGAGGGAGGAGCACATTCTGTGCCGATTGAGACGTCTGTTTAGCACGGAGAGAAAAGTTTCTCAGAGAGTCCGACGTGCTCTGTACTGGGGCCACATCCACACAGCCTTCTGTCCACTGACTGGTGCCTCTATAGCGAAAGATGATCTCGTTATCCAGGCTCCGGCAGTGAGAATACAGCCCAGAGTCGGCAACTGTTGCCCAGTGAAGGTTCTCCACGCTCCGATACATCCGATTTTCCACAGGACCGGCCAAAGGTGCCTTGGCCGTGTGGCAGTAGTCTAGAGTGTGGAAGTCCCCAGAAAAAATGTGAGTGTCTAGGTTCTTTAGTGGATGCATGCTGCTAACCAAAAAATCCTTTAAGCCATGTTGTGCACAGAGCTGATTATTTTGGCAGCTCGAGATCACCCGGCAGTGTTCCTGTCTCTCATCAACACTGATGTATGTCATAGCAAATGCACATGGAGGCTCTAAGACAGTGGCGTCTAGGGGGAGAGGAGGGAGCTGTGGTGTTGCTTAGATGGCAGTCAGTGTCCACAGACCACAGACAGCACAGTGTGCTGCTGAGGACTCACATAAGAGAGCTCTCACATGGGTGGAGTCGCCATGCGCAGAAGACCTGTGAATGGAAGGAAAGATGAGTTACTGAAGCAGCCTGGTGGTGACTCGCAGGATGCAACAGCAGGTCTGCTTCCAGGGAACGCAGAAGCCAACACCAACAGCTTGCGTAGGAACAGAGCAGCATAACTAGGAGATGAGCCACAGGGCTTGGGGCAGGGAATCTTTTTCTTCTCTAGCCAAGCCAACAGTGGCCTTACACTACCCATCTGAATTTGGAGAAGTTTATCCTACCTAGCAATTCCCTCACAATAATGTGGTTCAACTCCAGTGACAAATGCTCAGAAGTGCTTGCTGCAGGCCCAGCTTACTCTCACTGCAGCACTTCAGGAGATGGCAGGTTTACAAGAGATAGTGAGGTTCTTGCCCTCAAAGGGGGTGCAGACAAGAGTGTGTGGGTTAAGGGGGAGGCTGGGGTACAAAAGGATCACATAACACTGAGGTGTCCTGGAAGACCCAAGCAGCAAGGAGGACAAATAAAGGTGGTGGTTTCATGCCTGACAGTCACACTGCAGCTCCCTTACTGCTCTGATTCACCCTTCACAGGGAAGATGCATATGGTTTATTGATCGCATAGGGCAGCCAAGCATTGCCAAAGGCCTTCCCAGTGCAGAGACAATGGTACCTCACGGACTTTCACACATGCACCATCCTGACTCCTTAACCACAGGCCCAAATGATCACCCTCCATGAGACCCAGAAAGAGAAAGGTGTGCTTTCCAAGGCTGCTCCTATGAGCTGTGTTCGGTATTGTAAGGACCAGGGAATCTAAGTGACTAAATCTCGTGTTCAGAGCAGAGAATTAAATCCTCAGACTCTAGTTTGGGCCAGCAGGATGAAAGCTAAGTATCTGCATCATCGCTGGAAGTGGATGGAGCCCCCTTATACTGAATGGAGAGACTCCAAATTTCTCACAAGGACTTAAGCCTCCTAGACTTGCCAGCAGTCACACAAGGCACCAGTGTCTGCTACAGCTCAGTCCACTCCCTTCCTTGGCAAAGGGAATACATAAAGGACAGCCATACATAAAGGACAGCAAGATTGGGGAGGAAATATGGGATTAGCCTGAGATTTGTAAGGGCAAGATAGAGCTGGAATGGTGAGGCATCAGTCTTTAGTAATAAGCCAGGCAGGAACCAACCAGGTTGAACACACAGGAAGAGGTCTTGGTAAAACAAGACAGAACCATATAAGTTACAGCCCAGGCTGTTTGTTCTGTAGTGCATCTGGATTCCCCACATGTGGCAAACCATTCAGGTAGCACAGCCACCTTGATCAGGACAGGAATGAAGAGGTTCGTTACTCCCTGAAGGCTAAGACACCTCAGGCATCTCATCATGAGATACACCAACAGACACCTTCCATCTGAGGGGAAGTCTGAGGTAGTGTGTTGCCTGGAAGCCAATCTTGGTAACGTGCTGGGAGCTTCATTCATCCCTTGCTTAGAATGGCTCAAATTAGCATACTTTCCCCGCATTAATGAAACTATCTTTAATCTAATCCCAGAGAGGGAAGGCAGAGCTGCTCCTCTGGTTCACTGCTGAATGGAGAACATTATTTCCTTCATAACTGCTAAAAATAAAAATTAAAACTAGTTCTCAAAGTGTGGCTGTTCACAGGCACTTCTCACCCAGTCTTGTCATGGTGGGGCTGGAGTTCCCCCTTCTTCACGGCTCTGGAGGAGCCCACAGGTGACAGCAGAGAAACGTGAGGATCAGGACTTTCTGTGATCATAGGTTATAACATAATCTGTCAAGAAAGAGAGAATTATATGATGTGAGAGCCAGTCACTGAGTAGGGAACACGGCTCCTGGTAGTGCCAAAGGGCTCCTGTGAGAAAGTGCTGTTAATAAAAGATGCCATGGCCTGTCAGGTTGGTCTGTGATCAGGTCACTGCCAAGGGACTAAAAGCCACCATGTACTTTTGGTACTGTGCTTTCAGAGTAAGTATAAAGAGAAAACAGCTCTTGCTGTAGTGAGAGCTGAGAATAAAGCTGCCCTGGCCCAAGGCAGGGAGCTACATACAGTAAGGCCTGAAGAGAAAGCATGTGAGGGAGGCTCTGTGTGTATGAGTGTGAGAGCAAGGGGGTCAGAGAAGAAAGCACACAGGCAGGGGCAGAAGCAGTCAGGAGAAGAGCAAGAAAATAGAGGAACAGAAATGACAGGGTAGGATCTGTCTGTGGCTGCTCCCTTCATCAAGAGATGGGTCAGCACTGAGAAGACAATTGACTTTTGTCCTCATGATTCTTTTCAGGTGGACATTCACTGCCAGGTTCATAGTGCTGAACCCCACTGTATCAGGTCAGCTACAGTGATGCCAGGCATGGGTTGTCAGTGGCCACTCTGCCTCTGCCTGCTCAAGTGACAGCACAGACCACATGGCGGGGGGTTGCATCCCTCTGTTAATCAGGGGAATGCCTCAAACCCACCAGCAGGTGAGGGCACCCCTCTGCCCTGCAGGAGAGCTGAGGCCCATTTTCTCAGCGGGTGTGGAAGGTGCCAGTGTTCAGGAGCATTGTCAGGCAGCAGGGACCTGCTGCTGCTCTCCAGGGCAGGATTTTCCAGAAGATGTGTGTGGGATGGCAAAAGTCACTTTCAGGGAAAGGACCAGCTGGGAGAAACCTCCTGTGGGCACAGTGGGGCAGGCAGAGCAAGGGACAGAGAGCACGAGCCAGAGGCAGGTTTGCAGAGTGGAGGAGCCAGAGAAGACAGAGAACAGCCAGAGCTGGCTGTGAGACAGCAGGAGACAGAGACTTTCCAGAGGTCGTGCAGAGTTTGCTGACACATAGGCAGGCACCAAAATGTACTGGATTAAGTGGAAGAAGATGGGAATTTCGTTTCCAAATAGTTTATTTTAATATTTGTCACCCAACAGAGCTGACTTTTCTTTCTCTAAAACATGATTTTTTGGTCTAAGAGAACACTTTAGACACAGGAAGTGCCTTTGATACTTCCAGGAGAGCTCAGAACAAAGGTGTACGCAGATGTAGCTGATGCACAGGTGGGTGTGCAAGGGGATCTGGTGCCCTGGTTGGAGTGAGAGGGAGCGACAGAAATCAGTGATTTCCATTTCATCTCACTCCTACAGGGCAGCTGTAGTGATCTCATAACAGCTAGCTGGGGCAGCAGCACCTTTCTTCCCTGTCACTCCATTCTTGGAAGGACCACCTCTTTCCTAATGAACTCTTCTGAACTGACCCATTCCCCCACGTCACTACCTTGAGGGTTGTGCACAGCACATCAGCTAGCTAAAGCTTAATTTCCCTGAGCACCCTGCCCAGCTGCTGCCCGAGTCATGACCTGTGAAGGGGGACTGGCTGTGCTGAGGCACAGCCTGCTTCCCGCTGCGCAGGGATACTTGAAGCAGGAAAAAAGCAGTGGTCTCTCTAAAACACCAGATAACTTGTACCTGGCCTGTAACCAGGAAACACCGTTTCTCCCTCCTTTCCCTGTTCTTGTGCTCCATTCCTCAGGGCACACAAGCAACAGCGTCATAGTTTCAGCTCACATGCCTGCGTTTGTCAGGCCATTGACACCCCCATAATGTAAAGGATGTGCCTATACACTCAGCTCCCAAGTAATACAAGCACAAGCATGTTCTAAGCAGTCTGCTGGAGGACAGCACCAGATGGAGACAGAAGAAAAAAATCTCAGTTAATATGCTTACGGTTGATACCCTAAAGATGACCTTTCAGCACACACTTGCAGACCCACTGTACATACAGACTATTTACCTGCAGTCTTACACCAACAAAGTCACCAACAAAGAAACATTGGGAATTACAGCAACATGAAAGTTTGCCCTCCCACCACCTCAGAGCTGTAACTACAGTCTGTAGCTACAGCAGGTGATTCCAGGTATGGAAATTAGCAAATGTCACAGAAGCGTGAGGGAACAGTGAGAAGTAAATGCTGATTTCTGACATGGTGACCCAGTTCTGGGTCCTAATTCACCCCCTCCTGAAGGTATACAACAGTCCTAATCCATCCTTTGCTCTCTTCCAGTTAAGATCAAGCAGTGAATTGCCAGTTCTGTGTTGCTCCACAATGTATGTGAGCACTGTGGGTTGAGGCTACACACCTTCATTTACCCAACTGGGTACTTCCAGGCAGTCCTGTCCATGCTTCCCCAAAGCTCAGGCTTTATTCTAGTCCAGGCCAATGTTGACTTATTCCAGGCCAAACAGCAAAACAGAGCTTTGTGTTGGCTGCCACTGTGGCATATCATTGCTCTTCAGTCACGTTGTCTGTGCAACACTTGCCCGTTCCCTGGCTCAGGGACTGAAAACTAGTGGTTATGAGCCTCACGCCTTAAGTGAGCATAAGACTAAAGCAACGTGTGCTCAGCTTATTTTCTGCCATGTGATTCGTTTAATCAACTTCTCCACTATTCTGATAAGTGCCTGCTTGGAGACTTGCCACTAACCTCAATTTTCCTGCAAAATCCCCCCCAAGAACTTATTTCTCAAGGATTAAAGCTTGACGGATAAATTATTCCCTCCCAAACACATCAGAACCGTTCTGCCTGGCTGACCTTCCCAGCAAAGCACCAGACAAAGTGTCAGGAGGATGAAGCAGGCAGGCACAGGATAAGTAGCTCACTGCTAATGAAAAGCACTGTGGAGAAGACCAGTAATGTTCAAGGACTCCAGGGACATCAGGACAGGGGATCACAGAGCTTTGCAAGGCCTCAGGAAAAGAGGCCACCAAATCTGGCAGGGCTGAGTAGGTTTATTGGTGCTGCTTTGCAGAGTTCACTGTAGTAAGATTTGCTCAACAGACTTACCAAAGAAGGACATTTGTTCCATGAAATGGTGGAGAGCAGCTTGCTATTGTCTGGCCTCTCCTGCCTTGATCAGAGGCTTCAAATGAGACTGATACATTTTCCACTTTCCACTTTTACATCATCTCAGTCACAAGCAAATTAACTTCTGAGTCATAGCCATCACACCAAACTCCTGTTTCAAGGGGAGGGGAGTAACTGGAGACACCTTACTCCATCTTGAAATACGAGATTAAATAACCTTCAGGTTTTACTCTACTTTCTCTGCATTAGGTTTTGCAAAATGCACCACTGAACAGAGGTTAGTTTATTCTGGAGTACAATCTCCCTTCTATTTCAGAGATCTAACCAGCCAGATGGATGCAAACAGCACATTTCAAAGAGCTGTATAAAGGATTTTAGCAAGCTACAATACCGCTGTGAGTTTTCTGCTATCTGATACAGCAAACCTCATGGACACAGCATGATCTGTCTACTGCCACGTCATGCACATCACTTCAGCTGCTTAGCAGAACACCAGCAGTCTCAAGGGAAAGAATGCCAGATACGTTTATTTTTTCAAGTTAAAGGTTAATAAGAAAAATAAAGGTGCCTTGGCTGTATCTTCTTTTTTAGCTGTTCTCTTAACCACAGCTGTGCTGCAGAAACTGGTTGATGCAGCAGGATGATAAGGTGACTGCAGTTATATTTCTTGGGGGTTTGGAGTTTTTTTTTGTCTGTTATAGCAGCTGAAACAGGAACAGGGCTTATATAGTGTCTGTTAATTGCAGCAGGAGAGGTACAGCCACAGTAGTTCTCCAAGACAGTACAATTTCCTGGGTTTCTTTTTCTTCCTAGGGTAAACAGCTGCATGTAACTTTCCTTGAGTTTACAGTATTATCACTACTTTCATTGTCTGCTCCACAGAGCAGATCAGGATTGCTAACAAGAGGAACAATTGCCATATCAATTCCAAAAACAGGTAATAAAGAGATAACAATAACCTCTCTAGTCTGCTCACTGTATTTATAGTCCCTGAAATCTCAGAGACAGCTTGGCATGGGGAACCTCTGAAGACCCAGTGCATCCCAGGGTTGAGGGGCTGCTGAAAGCACAGGCAATGGCATTAAATTCTGCTGTGTTAAAGGTGCTTGCCTTGTCACACGATACTGTCTCTTTTCATTCTTCTCAGGATTTTTTTTCCTACCTCCCCAACTCTTCCTCCATCCCACGGCACTGAACACAAGCTAATACAACCCATCTGTGGCTGCTGCTTGGCACACATCATTCTGCAGCTTCACCACCATTACCATTGCCTCCAGAAAAACAACTGGCCTTGGCCAGTGTCAGGGCTGGCTGGTCAGAGCAGCCCAAATGTACACATGTGCCAGAGAAGAATCTGTCTACAGTTATCTGTTGATCACTACGGGAACATCCAGCTATGGTACACACAGTTCCACCAGGGAGTGTGTAGGAATCACTATAACTTCATGTGAACTTCTATTTTGGTCAGACTGGCTCCAAAATAGTGTCATGGCAATGGGAAAGCTATTCACAAAATTTTATGGACTCACTTAAGGCCTCAAGTGTTCTTGGCTCTCTTTCTGTGGGATTTTTAAGCTGTTTGGGAGCTGTGGTTTATTGACACGAAAGGTTTCACCTGAGAAGCCACAGTGCTCCACACACCTGTGCACTTGGCAGCAGTGCCTCTGATGATTTTTTCTGGCTGCTCTGTTAGTCTGAGCAGCTTCTCCTTCTTGTGTCACAGCATGGTTTTCTCCTTGTGTTCCTCCTTCAGAAAGGCTACGATGACATGATGCTTCCAGCCTGCCTCCAAGGGCAGGCATTCCAGCACACTGATTTCAAGCAGTATACTTTCAAGGTGACCTCTGTTCCCTCTTGATTCCTTGTTTGTACCCCCTTTTACCACTCAGTCTCTTGGAAAATACTGCTCCAACTGCTCTGCTGACAATGCAGCAGCAGGATTGGAGCTTGAGAGGATTAGCATTCATCTTGCAGCTAAGGGAGGCCGAGTATGGTGGTTGTGTGACAAATGTTCCTGGAGACTCAGTGTGACAGTCTCATCAAGTGTCCAAGATGGACCTGCTTGGCATCATCAGATGTGAAGCATCTCAGGAGATGGCAGCACCCACCATCTGCCAAGCTTTTTTCAACATCCTGGTTGACCACAAAGCTGCTTTGGATGATTCCTTCTCAGGAGGAAGAAACTCCCATTTGCAATTAAGTCCTCTCACGGGACAGATCACCCATGGCACTTGTGAACCTGTAGGGTACATCTGATCGACAGATCCTGCCCTTGTCTGTAACACTATGAACCACTCTGCTCCCCTATCACAGCTGGAGACAGAGCCCACAGGGTTATAACCAAGCAGAGCCAACCCTCAGGCTTGAGTTAGCTGATGTAAAGGTAAAAAGCCAAGTCACACTTAATGGGAAAAACCAAATCAAGTCCTTTTTTTAACATCATCATTTAACACATGATTTGATCTCATGATCTGTAGGGTCTGAGTCATGCTACTGGATTTTTTTCATGGTGGAAATACTCCTGGCTGAACTAGCAACACATGACCAACAGGGAACACAGCAACACAGCATTTCCCCTGTCCTGTACATTGCTTCCACCAGTCCCAGGAAGACAGCAGAAAACCAGTCCCATACAGTTGGATCCTTCACGGTTGCTGAAGGTATTCCTAATTCCTTGTTCTAAGATTGCCCCAAGAGTCTCAGTCTAAGCCTTAAAATGCACAGGGCAGAGGAAATAAATCACACCTTAATTCTAAGAGTAACTTGCATGTCAGAAGTTTCTGCTCCCTTCCTTGTACCAGGAAGACATTATTTTGCAGCACAGTCGCAAGCCTCAAACTTTGAGTGCACTAGTGGCTTACTGCCCTGGTCTTTCCAATAAGGCAATAAACCCTGGCTCTCGTCTCATTAGACAGAAAAAAATCCCCCAACCTAATCCTATTGATCTCAGTCTATTAACTTTGCACTGGAACCCACTCCAGCACTCCCCAAAGCCAATGGTAGGTGGATGAGCAGAGTTCTTCCATGCCAGCAATACAGAACTCATCTGTGAGATCAGAAAGAGGCCTGGGGGAGGAAGGAGGTGTTCAGGAGGGTGAGGGAGATGGATGATCTCATTCTATGCCTTGTTTGGTCACATCCCAAAGCTGTCAGGCACTTTGGCATACTGCTGGCAGAGGCAGGTTTGGCATGAGGAAATGTGGGTGACAGCAGCATCAGCAGTCCTGGCCAGGTAGGGACGGCCACAGGCAGTGACACTTCCCATTCCTCTGAGTGTGGGCGTACTTAGCAGTTTAACACTGCAGAAAACCTCTGAGGACTGTACCTGCCAGTTGCCTCAGCTGAGGGATGTGTCCTCAGAAGGTCCAGTGCAGCATGTTGCCTGCTACCAGTCAGTGGGAGTCCTGACAGGGAACTGGTGCAGCTGGCCAGGCTCTGCCTCTGCATCAGTCCCAGGGAACAACATAAACTCTTCCCTACCTACCAAGGAGAATTTACTTTCTTCTTTTTTGCAGATTTCCAGCTCCTCCCACAGGCCTCTCTAAACAACACCCTCCTTTTCAGATGCTGATGCTTTTCAGCTGATTAAACTGTGGGCCAGACCACGAGCTGGGTGTAAATCAGTATTGCTTGTCAATGCTAATTTACACCCGCTGAGAATTTCCCTTCCTTCACCATTTAGCAGAATTATATGACATGTCTTTTATCTCTCCTCGAAGTTTAGCCTGCCATTCCCCTTTCCTGGCCCCCGAGCCTCCTGCTTTGCTCCAAACTCCCTGGAGGTTTGCAGGATAAGTTGCTTATTTGCAATGTAAAGTGTCTCTCAGAGCCACAGCCCCGTGCAAACAGACCCAAGAGAGGCACATTTATCCTTACTTGTGCAGCAAATGCAGCCCCATCTTTTCCTGGCAGCAGTTCCCTAAGAATATGCTGCCAGGATATGCTGCATATAACTTGCTAGGAGAAGAAATATGTCCTTATGGCCACTATGCAATGCAGGACTTCTCTGGGGAGATGCAGGGGATGGAGAATGAAAGATCTTCCTGATCCTGCAGAGATCCTGAGCTCTTGCCTTTCCCATTGAAGCTGAAGGCGATGGCTCACCACCCAGCTCACCACCCTGTAGATCCTGCCAACAGGCATGATACCATTAATGACTTCTTGTTGCTATGGTGATATTGATGGATAGTCCCTGGCATTGGTGGGAATCCTGGGAAAGATAGGGAAAAAATAATAAAAAAAATAAAGTGGGTAAAAAAATTCCCCCAAAGAAAACATGAATTTGCCTACAAATGGCCATTTATGTGACATCCTTGACAAATTCAGTGGCACTTTACACTTCCTGACTCCTCCAGCCTCTCACAAGAACAACATGGTGTTCTCCAGAGCCCGTGCAAACACTCCTGCTCGCAGCAGGGCTCTGGTGCAGAGGTGCACCACTGCAAGTGGATTTCATTACCAGGAGTTAGTTTTGCAGCTTCACTCACCCTGGCAATTCATTTCACATACAGAGTAAAAATCTTGGCTCCAGTGAAATCACTTGGACTTGTGCCAGTGGGCACAGAGCCAGGATTTCCCCCAGCTCTCAGGATGCCTTATCACAAGTGACAATTTCATTCAGCTGCCACGATAGCCACTGGGAACCCCCAGCCTCTCTAGAGCTGTTTCAAGCGTGGAAAAGCCTCTGTTGCACAGTCTTTTGCTCTATTTCCCTAAGGCTCAGTGCTGTGCACTCTTCTCTCACAGCTTCCTACTCTGCAATGTGCAGTTTAGAATAATCTTTTACCCTTCATCCAAGCTGGGTGACTGCTGGCAAGGACAGGCTGCGCTCCAGTCACATTTGGGCCCCTTCACTTTGCACAAGTGTTCTTGGGATTTGGGGCACAGGAACCATCTTCCTATAAAACATCAGTCCTCTCTTTGACCTTGCTTTCTCTGGGAAAAACATTCCCAATCCATGTTGGTGACACATTAACGAAGAAGTGATAAAGCCTCAGTGGAACTCCCTCTTCCTCTGCACATGCTATTTATCTAAGCTCACGCAGGAGTACACAAACTGCAAGATGCCCTGTTTTGGGGGAGATTTTAGTATTATTAGCAAATTTCAGAGTATGCTTTTTTGTCCTAGCAAAGACTCTTTTCTGCTGTGTTTTATGTCTAGGAGTTGCCTTACATACATACAAACTTACTAGAGATCCTTTTATTCCCAACAGTGGTATTGCTCCAGGCACAATGGGCACTCTTAATCCAGAAAGTTTTTATTGGTTTGGATCTGTTATTAAGGAAGAAGTGTATCCACAAGGGAGCAGTGTCTACAGCAGTACCATTACACAGACATGTTTTGCCAGTAAATGCCCCAGTGTAGATCAGATCCAACAGATGTGTCAGCTTTTCCATCTATTTGTGTGTTCAGATCCTTTGCCTCCATGCAAAGTCAGGAACTGGAAAACAAAATTATTCTGCCCCTCTCTTTTGCATCTTTTGATAAACATAGTTCTAATGGACTACAGAGTCTGAAGGCACTTTACATCAGGAACAGATCCCAAGAGAAAAATTCAGTTAGTTTCTTTATATTACATGTAGCTGTTCATCAAATTTATTGGGCAAGGTTCCTAAGCGCATGGAGGCTGGACCAGCACTGACAGAGGCTCTCTCTTGTATAGCAACCCTTTGATCAGACGTCAGCATCATTTATTTGCTTGTGTTTCATATTCTTGAATGCTCCAGTAAATTCCCAGTTGACTATCAGAGACGAAGGCTGCTCTTTCAAGTTGGATTTGCACCTCTTCCCTTCCCCTCCATTTCAATTAGCTATGGAAATTATTTGGATTTTTTTTTTTCTATCTCCTCTTGCCTGTCTGTCTGTATTTAAAGCTTTAGGAACACTGATGGCTGGAGGAGACTCCAGTTGATGTCTTCCTGACAGGAAATGTTGTGACTTGCAATTAGCAAGTCTAACTGCTCTGCTTGACCTGCTTCTTGCCAAGGTGGAGAGCACAGACTCAGCTGCAGCGTCCTGCCTTTCCCCCAGCCAGGAGTGAGGGCATGGGGGAGCTCTGAGTGAGGGGATGGGTGGAAGAAAGGAGGTACCACCACAGACAGGTAGGGCCAGACGAGGGTAGGAACTAGATTATTGCACTAGGAGACAGAGGTGGCGATAGGAACGCAAAAGCTTCTTGAAATAGGATCTTTGCCTGTGGGGAACTGCTGTTGTGCTGCGTTTGCAGCTATTATTTTTCTGCTAACAACTCTGACTACAGAGACATGACAGGCGGTGAACTGCCCAGAGCAGCTCAGGGCTGAGCAGAAATGGGATTTGGACTGGGCTGGTGCTCTGGGTTCCTCCATTTGGAGACACCAGCGTAAATGCCTTTAGGCACAAATCCCAGAACTCTGAGAGGAGCACATATTCCAGAGGGCTACTTGCCAGGTGTGATTTGCCTTAAACAGCTGGTCACCAAAGGTTTCTCAGATCAGTATATCAAGACTTAAAAATGCATCAGATACATTCAAGATAGGAGAATCAATCTGGACTGTCTTTGACACCAGCTGGGCATTAACTTCCAGGTGACCCCACAGGGACAGGATTTGGAGAGATCATACTGGAGGCAGTAGAGATCCATGGGATTTCTCACCGCACACAAGTGTCCCCCAGACACATCATGTCATGCATGGTTTACTGGAGATGTTTTTAAAGCCACCACTAAGAAACAAATTCTAAGACTGACTAATACCAACGCATATGCTCTTGGGATGTTCCTAACCACAACCATGTATTTTAACTTACCAATATTGCCAAGGGACTCTTTTTGTTCTCTGCCAGATCTTATGCTACAGTGAAAGGTGATGGAGGAGGAGGCAGGACATGCCTCTTTGTTTAGAGCCAGCTGTAAGCAAATGGGTTTGTTTGCTTAAATGCACTGGATACCTTGTGCAAGCTGCATCATCTTGCAATGCAGGTTAGCCACTGCACATGTAACATTGTGAAGAAAATTAAGAATAAATGCAGAGTTCTGCAGTTGTTTCTAAGCAAGTCAGGGAGGACAGTAAATCAGATCCCTTCTCCATGTGCTGGATCCAGAGTCACAGGACACTCCATGTCTCTTCCTATGCCACTAAGTTGCTGTAGGGTCTGAGCTGGTAGTTCCCAGTCAGCTCTGGGCTCTATAATACCCTTGCAGTCTCAGTTAGGTATCATTACTTCCATGCCATTTTGCAAAACATTCCAAGTGTCTCATGAAGGTCTCTTCATTCTTCTTAACCTTTATTTTTTTTTGTAACTGAGAAAAAATAAGGCACAGATCATAACAGGTGAAGAGAGCCATCGCATGCACATTTAATTTACCAAAACAGTGCTAAAAGCTGAAATAAGAGCATCACAGCAGAGCTGCAGGCAAACAACCATCTTTTTTTCTAAGTTGGCTCCTGCACAGCATCAAAAGTGTGTAGCCCTTGTGGTTGTCACAAACTACCCACGCTCACCCAAAGCTGAACACTCCACAGCAAGAAGAGGCAAAACCACTCTACAGATACAAATTTATAGTATCAATCAAAAGAGAGGAATTATTGTCCATGAAGACACCCAATCCCTTATGGGAAACAGATATGAATCCTTTATAAACACATTTTTTAAGGAGTACTCTGAGAAGATACGGTGGGGATGCTGCAGCCAATATGATGGTAAGAGCCTCACACAACACAGCATCTCAGGAAAGGCTGTAACCTCAACCTCATAAGTACTGTCCATCAACAGCTCCTGCATGTAGCCATAACACCTCAGAAAGTTTAATTACCACTTAAGAAATGGAAGACTAAATGAGCTATGTGACCTTTCCCACCCCAGATCCTGTAGGTCAGCATTATTTAAGACAACTGGGAGCCTGAAAAGCTAAACATTAGTGTTGGCAGATGAACAGATGGATGGATTGCTGCCAACACAATCCATCTTCCCACTTGCCTCTGTAGGACTGAGTGACATTCAAAGCTAACTACTTCCCTATGCAAAGAGAAATGCACACGATGCAATGAGCAGGCTTTAAATAGGGCTCATCAGCTGGCAGGACCAGTGGCCAAATGCTTTATGGCTGCTGTTTAATGTTGCAGCCGAGGCTGTAAAAAAGAGGCACCAGGTTGTGACAGGAGTGGGGACTGTAGTGACCACAGTGGATTAGCTGTAAGCCAACCTCCGAGCAAGTTGTACAAATCTGTCAGGATGCTGTCATTTTTCCTTTGTGCATAAAAGCTCTAAATCTAATTAACCTTTTAATCAGAGCAGATAAAATTGTGGTTTTATCATCAAAGGGGATGCTTTATCTACAGTTACATGAAAAATTTCCATCTCTGCTCAACTTGGATTTTTTTTTTTTTGCTTGAGGCTCTATGAGTAAATTTCCCAAGCACTGAAAAACAGAAAAGAGTAAAGTAGAAAATTTCTCAACACAGCCAGTTACTGTGCAGATATCAGCTCGCCTGATGCCAGATGGGACTCAGTCCAGAGCTTTCAGATCCAGCTCAAATACCTGTTGCCTGAGCACAGAGGATGTTCCTGCTCCCTGACTGGGGAGGGCCCAACAGGAGCTGTGATATCCTGTGCCAGAATGAATCACGTCACCCGCCCAGATGGAGAGGGCACTGAAGCCCACAGACACCACATACCCAGGACTTTTTGGTGCTCAACAAAGATTAAAAAAAAAAGTAAAATAATCTCCTACATCTACTAGTAGGCTGTACTGTCAGCTACTAGACTACACAAATTTTCTAGATGTTTAGAAATATTTAGATATATTTTTCTAAATAATTTCTAAATTTTTATTCTACAAATAACTCTAACAAATACCTTTATGCCCACATTACAAAGATTGCTGTCTCTGACTGGTCTACAATGTCACCCAGATCAGACTGTATGTTGAGGGTTTTTTTTACAATGGTTGAAGCCTTCTGGATTTTCTGCATCTGCTGGCAAACATCAGGACCACTGACAAAGTCACCCAGCACAGCCAAGTGCAGAAATAAGCCCATCAAGATCTGAACCTGGGACTCTAGGCAAATGAAGCTTCCTGACTAACTCGCTGCAGCATCTGCTTCACTGAACTTGCCTGTGTAATCTGAACCAAAAAACCACTTAGTTCCATTTTCTATTGTCCATATGCCACCTCAAAATATACTTGCATATTAGCATTTATGCAACTTTCAGTACAAAATCCATATGGCTCCTTTCAGCAACCAGCAACAGCAAGGAGGATAAGTTGCAAAACGAGTCTGGAGATGGAGCTTCCAAAGATTTCTTCCTGAGCACCATGCAACATTTGTTGCAGACAGACAGTGATGGAAGTTGTTACAACCTCCACCAGATGGACCATGGTTTTTTTCTTTTCTGCATGAAGCTAAAATAGATTTCTTCTATGTGAAATGTCTACTAGTGATCCCTCTGGAACAGAACTTGGGTAGCAGAGCAGATCCAAGCCTAGGCTGTGGAATACTGGAGGCTCTAATTACTTTGACCAGTCTCATCTAGAACCTCCACCCTTGCTCCTGCCACCCACTGGCCTGGGAGCTGCATTTAAGCCCTTGCCCTGGCCTTTCCTTGGGTTAGGCTATATGTTTGCTGGTTTTGACCTGCTCAGCTTGACATCAGAGCTATGTTGGAGCTACAGATTTCTCTGGGGCCTGTTGGCTGAACAAAGACATATTCATAGGGCCCATTCTGCTCTTCCAGTTTAGGTGCAGTGGGACTGTGCCCCTTGTCCAAGGTTCCTGTCTCAACCTGCCCTGCTGCCTGGCTTCTACCTCACCTCCCTTCCCAGAGATGGCCATCCTAACTTGCTTCCTGACAAGGAGTTTTCCAAGCCCTTGTAGTTGTTAAGTATTACTTTCCTCAGTTAAACAGAAGAAAGAAATGTTCACATGGAACAACAGAGTAGAAAATGAAGAGTTTTCAAAGGTCTCATGCAACAACTACTGCTGGTAGGAGCAAAGCAACTCAAGCCCGTCACAAGTGGCCTTCTGACCAGCAAACCAACTCAGAGCCTTTGAATGTTAACAATTTGCTTTAACAGATAAAGGGTAAATATGTGTTTGTTGACACTGCCTGAATCACAGGAATAAAACATGGCAGCCAATTAACTACTTCCACTTTAACCATCAAGACTTGCAAGACCATTAAACTTTCGTATCCACTGAAAGAAGGTGGCTACGTGCCTGTAAGAGACCACAGAGAAGTAAATCAGGGGCTTCAGGATGCTCTTATTCCCAGATGATGGGTTCTTAACTTCCAGAATTGTTGTATCCCTTGTGGGCACATGCTGTGCTAGATTTAATCTTGACAGATAGCAAGGAATTGATCACAGGAATAAAACATAACTGGTTGCTTAGTTACCAATGATCACTACACAGTTACATTTGATGTGTGCAAACAGAGCCCAGTGCAAACCAATTATCCATCATTACAACTCTAAAATGTCAGCTCCAGAGAGCTCAAAACAACTGTGAGCAAGGTAATAAAGGGAAATTTTAGTAGAAAAATAAAAATGGTAATTGGGAGCTTTTTTTTTCCTAAGTGATCAAATAGCCACAATCCTGTGGCTAAGTAAATATATTGTTTTAAAAAAAATAGGATTCTTGTTTATTGGGAAAGTGAAAGCAAGCATGTTATGTGTGTAAACACTGGGAAAATAAAAAGTAGTAAATAAAAATGACAGGCTAAGAATTGCACAAAACTGATAAGGGGGGGGGGGGAGAGACATAAGGAGAATTAAAGAGCTTCAGGATAAGCTTCAGGATAAGAGCAATAAGGAGCTGAAATATGTTAGGTCCTAAAAACAGCATGGTGTCATTCCAAAAATTAAATGGGGGCTGTGATGATTAGTGGGAATGGCTTGGGCATGGGAAACAGCCCTATATCTGTGTGAGGCAGACTTGAAGAGCCAGCAGGTACAATGGTTGCAGGGATCTGCAAATTTGCCTCCCACTTCTTGAAACACAGATATATGGATATTGCTGTTTAATACACTGTGGGAAGGACACTGTTATTTCTTGCAATTAGGTGTTATTCTTTCATGCTCCATCCCCAAAGATCAAATCATTAAACCTCCCATAAGTGTGACCTTCCTTTATCAAGGTCTGTCTTTCATTAATCAATCAAACTGAGCCTCGGTGCCAGATCTGTGGATAAACTGCTGAGCTTGGATGCCTCACCAGCAGCACATTCATGAGAGTGTGCACCACAGAGATGCTGACAGGTTGGATACTCATGGGCTACCCACGCACTGAATTTATCACCATGGCTGTAAACAATTCATTCTTAGCATTGCTTGTGTCCAGCCTCTTTCCTCCTCAGCAGTTCATCTTCCCTCTCCTAAAATACATGATAGCAAAAGCAGCTACAGAGATTTCTGCCTTCCTTGCTGTAAAGTGCAGCTATGCTGTATCTGATCATGTCCTCATGCCAATGTAAGTTCTCTGAACACAGGAATAATCAGAGCTGGATGTAGCCATGGTAGAAATGGGTTTGGGCTGAATGGTCTGCTTCTCTCCAGTAAAAAATGTATGTCCTGGGTACAGGAGAGATAAGGACTATAAGTGCTAAACCTTCTAAATGACGTGGGCTGGAGAAATACCCTGCCCTGAGAAACCTGCAGTTTACAGAGGAAAAGAGAAAGGAGAAAATGGGTCCTTCTCACCTCTTTATGCAATGCAGCACAATATAATAAAAATAAATTCTGTAGGGGGCATACAGCACCTTTTTGCCTTTGACTCCCTTATGAGATTGGTTACTATTTGGCCAGAGAATCAGAAGCAAAAAACAGAATAAGCAATTTTGACATTGATAACAAACAGAGAGAAGCATGTTCCTGTCTATTCAAGAGATGTACAGAAAATGCTACAAGTGCTTCAGTGTCAGAAAGTATTTTCTGTTGATGAGTTTGAGCAAAAGCTGAGGGAAAGACAGGTTACAGCAGTCACCAGACCAGCTCAGTGTTTGCTGTGGGAGCTCTTGCACTGTGAAGAAGTTTATAAGCAGCCTGGGCAGGATGTCTGCAGCGTACTGAGAGATGCTGCTTGTGTGTGCATTAACAGGTGTGCATGTGTTATATAGATGACTGATCCACGTAGGTGCTTTCTAAATGGGATTGGTTCAAAAACACCACAATCTGTCTGCTCTGGAGAAACATTAGAAATATTAGAGACATAAGAACAATTTAATGAGAGTGAGTCTGTGTAAAAGATGGGAAGTGCCTCTCTCAGCTGCCTTGGGCATCCAGCTCATCTGTTTGAAGGGTTACACTCTGCTCTGGGGGTCAGCATGTAGCAGCTGAGTCCATTTCTGTAGATGCAAAGCCATCTTCCCAGTGTAAAGACAGCTCTGTGACCTCCTGAGAGATGGGGGAGTTCTGTTGCCTCTTCTGCCCACTGTAGATCCACCCCAAATTAGCACCGTCTGCTACTAATCTCTTGTTTACTATCAAGGCCCTCAGGTATGTAAACCTGGACCAAATGGAAAAGGCCACAGGCAATAATGGGCTTACCTCATCATATCCCAGCTGGTAGCACTGCTGAGATCATGGTGGAAAACTTGATTTATTAAAATTGATGAAGGAACTGGCTAGTCTTGAATAATTCATTATGTATCAGCTGCTGCTGAGGTAACAGGAGCTCAGCAAGATCCTCTTTAGCACTGCACAGTGCCTAAAATCTTTAAATAAGATGAAGTTGAAGATTGTCTAGTTAAAGATTGAAGGCTTTCTCCATGTGAAGTGAGGCCCTGATTCCTGTTGCTGAGGTCATCCAGCTGCGAAAATCAGCAAGGTCTCTCAAATGGAAGCCAACCTGCTAACATCACTGATATTTGCCAGGGCATGAAGCATTCTGCCTCAGCCATCAACTTCTGCAGAATATAATGGCTCAATTTCTCACAATTCTTACTGAAATCAGGTTTAGTTTTCGATATTTTTCCATAAGCTAGGGATGTCTCAGGGTGTTGGCTTGCTTTTCTGATCATTATGTCTGAAAATAAATCAGCCAGACATGCAAAGAAGTAGGCATTACCATCTGACCATGCAGATCTTAAGGTCCAATCTCTGCTGCTGCTCAGGGCTTTTGTCAGCACCAGAAGAATCAAATTACCCACACACAGACGGGGTAGTGTCAGGGCTGGATTTTGGAAGTATGTCAGAAGCCCTGGAACAGAATCCTGCTAACTTAATCTAGTGCCACTTGATGAAACAAGGGCTCTTTTTCAACTCTGCTGAAGTCAATGGTAAAACCTTTGATAAATGTGTAAAAGCAGCAGCAAAATCAGACACTGTAATTAGATGGCTGATACTCCTCTTCCTGTATGTCCTCCTGCAGAGGTCAGAAGAACTGTAATTAATAAACAGGAAAAACAGATAAATGGAATGAACGCAGTCCTGCCTCCCAGCTGCTCATCTGGGGGTCTCCTAATGCAGTCACAACCCTCTTCACTATCCACAGCTAAAGACCCTGAAGTCCATCACTTCCTCTCTTTCCAACTGCTGATGATGGGAACTGGCCCACAGGCCAGCACTGTTCTCAGCTCCAGCTCTGGTGTGCCTTGCCTTCCTTTGTCCCCCACCAGGCATCTGGGAATTTGTGAGGCGCTGATGGCACAGCACCTCTGGATCATTAAGATGGTTGGACAAGGCAGCCTTTGACTTAAGATCCTGATGACTACAGAGAGATCCTGATGCCTTGTTGATTTTCTCCAACCAGATTTTATTTCCAGATATATTTCCACTGCAGCCAGAGCAGATGATTTTAGCCAGGCCTCGGTATCTGAAGTATTTTGGTAGAAGTATTCTGATGTACCACTGGCATCATGACACATTTGATCCAGCCACAGAAGACTGCCAGTTTCCTCTCCTCTCCAAAAATACCGCTTCATCAATCACTTGTGAGAGTGTTTTAAAAATTAAAGCCAACTCCCCTTGCCTTGAAATGGAGGCAGCACTTTCTCCTCTTGCTGTTAATAGCCTCTCTGTGGGAGGTCTCAGGACAGTGATTTACACTCCTGAGCTTTTTGTGGACATAGGTTAAGATCATTTGGAGAAGCCACAAACTGAAGTTTTGACTTTTCACCCCAAGCGTGTGAATGAAGCAAATACTGCAACTCTCACAGCTGTGGAGTGGGAGATGCTGTGAACAGACTGTAACCTGGTAACATATGAGACTGAGGTCTGGTCCCCTATCTCACCAGACAAGACACTTCAGTTCCTGTGTTTCAGGTCTGCTATCTGTAAGAGGAGAAAATAAAACTACCTTCCAGTATCTGCAAGAACTCTCCTTGCATTCTCTGAGCACCAAGAAAAGTCAGGTAAGGTTTCATAAAATTGAAGCATAATTACTTGGAATTAACCAAACTCTGAGACCTGTGTTCAAATATCACAGCTTCAAGCCACTGCCTGAGCACAAGTTGGAATGGCTCCAGCTACCTCAAGGGACATGGTGCCTTCCCCCCGAAGCAGTAAGGAAATGAAGGTATGTGGGCAAGGACAGGACTGTGGTATCAGAAGACCAGTCCATGACCCATACATGCCTCTTTTTACACACCACCAGCATCACTCTGTGTGTGGCTCTGTCTTTGCAGCTGCTTTTGACCTTCATCGTTGTTTTCTTCTCCTTTTCCTTCTTTCTTTCTTTTTTTTTTTTTTTTAATAGATAACAGACATCTGTCATCTTCTGGAAAGGGCATCTGACAAGTGATGATGTACAGTTGCTCTGGGAGCTGGTTCAGAAGGCACAGTGCCCCTCTGACCTGCCAGACAACAGCAGTTGCTATGTGGCTTCCTTTGCTTTGGTCCTTCAGGAGACCAGCTGGTATGTACAGCATTTTCCCTAAGCAAGGCATCATCCCTGAGACACATTCAGGTGAGAGTGCTTCAGGGAATTCTAGCTGGGAGGTGAGAGTAAAGGATTTTATGATTAAAAAAAAACAACCACAAAACACCACACTACCAAAACCACAAATCCCCAAATCCTAGAGGACGTGCCGTTTCCTTTCAAGTGATTCTGTGAGGTAGGGACTGTAAGAGAAGTAGGGAAGCAAGAGTTTTACCAGTTCACATACAATCCCATTTTTTCCAGGAAGATATTAGAAGTCCATTTCAAGGCAAACCATTTCGGGGAATGGTGGAAGAGTGGAAGCTGAAGCCTGTTCAAACATTCACCTGGTTTCAGCTGGGATAGAATTAATTTCTCCACCTAAACAGTGAAAAAAAGTTAGAGAAGGGCACAAAGCAGCCTAGTTCTTATTCCAGGGGGAAAGGAAGGCAAATGAAGAGACATTTGCTACCCTGGGGTACATGTGAGGGAGGCAAGGGCCGTTCTCCCAGTTCTGCCCTCGGTGGTGTTTTGCTGAAGGCACACTCAGTACCCAGCTAAGTGTGAAACCTGGCTTTGTCTACACAGCAAAAAGAAGGAAAAAAAGTTAAACGCTTTTTTATTTTCTCTAAGGATACGGTGGAACTAAGCCAAAAGTGTGTATTTGTACTGCTTTGCCTAAGGCAGCATAAGCATCTTCTCTGTGAATCACTAGGTCCCCAAAGCTTTTGCTCCTCCTAAATGAATGCCAAGTATCCTGAGGAAATGCTGCCATGTACAAGGACACTGTGACACTGCTGGGATAATGCATGATGGGTGTCCACGGCTCAGGGTCTGCAGGATTCTGCCCCAAGCTCCCTAAGATGATGAGGTTTGGGATCTAATCCTCAGTATCTGACTTTTCACAGTGTCCCAATTTACCTCCGTTTTTCTGCTTAGTGCTATTTTTTGGTCTTATATAAAGCCTTTTCCCAATCTTTTGCCCAGTATCTTTCAGGAAGATGGTTAGAGAAGCTCCTCACTATTCAGGGGCCAACATGAGCAGGATGTTGGCAGGTAGGTGCACAGGATAGCTTTGGATGTGAAGGGAGACAGAAGATTGCTGCCACCACAATGCTACAGACAAGTCATGCACAGCAAGGTTTGGAAAGGAAACTTCTGCAAGATGGAGATAAAGGGGGCAGGGGCAAACCCACCCAGATATATCCGAGGCTTCCTTGCAGCTACAGCAACCACACTGACATGCACTAGATTAAGACAAGGCTCAACTGTTTTGATGTCAGTTGCCTGGCTGCTTTAATTGGATATAGGCTTCTAAATCCTGAAGTCAGCTGTGTGACAAGACAAACTGATATTTACCTCTTCACTGCTTTATCTTGGCTTGCCCAGTGCTGAAGGGTCAGTACACATGTTCTCATGTACTAGAACTGTCCACAGAGCTGATGAATTTTTTTGCAATTGAAGTTAAGTAACATTTTACATCTGAAGGGGCTGTTCAGACGCTGATTTTAGGCAAAGCTTCTCTGGCCTAGGTTCAGTTTCTGCTCCAATGAATGCCTCTGACCATCGGCAGCAAACAGATAAATCACTGAGCTGCTGGGCTACTCACTGGCAGAGCAATGACTGCACTGGGATACCCAGTGGCCTCTGATTGATGATGTGGCACCTCCATCACTCATGCAATGCAGTCAGTGTCCCTCTGGACTTGCTGAGGGGCACAGCAGCCTCATGCTGTAAGGACGCAAGGAGCTGGAGTATTTAGCTACCACAAAGCAGTGTTTTCACCATGGCTGAGGACAAGGAAGCTTTCTAAGATGAGTCTTGAAACACCAGGCTTCCTGCTGCAGTCCATGCCAATGGGCTGGAATGAGGAGGGATTGCAGGGCTGCTGAGTCCAACTTCTGTTTTTCTCCTGTGGTTCTTTCCTATCCAAGATAATGTAGGATAAGAACACCATGGGGGATAGAAAACACCCCTGTGCTGCTTCTGAGCACAGCCCTGCCCCTCGAGCTGACTTGGTTAGGTGATGTACCAGGTCTGCAGCCAGGCCCAGAGAACCAACAGCAGGCAGGAGCAGTAGGCTGTGTGGGGCAGTTAGCATGAAGTTCCAGGCTAGGACTGGCTGTGCACTTGCACCAATTCACAGGTACACCCAGGGCTCCAGGGGTGGTTTTGAGTCTGTGGAGCAAATTCCAGCTAAAGGGGCCACAGATTATCTTGCAGTCACCCCTCTTATAACACTGTCTCAGCCTCCTAATCTCAGCCTCTGGTAGGGCTTGGTACTGAGAGAACTCAGGCTCAGTTCCTCATCCCCATTACAGCTTCAATGATGTAAAAGCAGAAGAAAAAATACTTTAAATACTCTGCATCAAGGAGTGCTGGGTCTTTCTCCAAAGAAAGTGGAGGAGGATCCCTCAGCAGGGTGTAGTCCCACACAAGCTTTGCTGTCATGTTCCCTCACTGGGAGGGAGAATGTGAGGATAAGAGTCTCGCTGCTGCTCCTCCTCCTGCTGCTCCCCCTTAACTACCCTGTGCTGATCATCCACGCTCTGCAGGCACGTGGGGACAGGGGCAGGAGGCTGCCACTGCCTTGAGAAAGGCTTCCTGGAGAGGTGTGTGCTCAGAGGAGCACTGGTGGGAGATACCTCTGACTGCAGCTCTCCTCTCCTTGCAGGACAACTCCCCTCAGTGAGGACCATCTCCTGTGCTGAGCACAGAACTGGGTTCATCTGCATCCAATGATCACAAACCCATTCCCGCACTCAGTGCATCAAACAGAAAGGAAGCTGGGACACCTGGACTATTGCATAGGGAGAAGCAGTACCACAGGCTCGAGTTTATCCTCATTTACATGCATGTAAACAACCTGCTCAGAAGCCAGCAAAGGTATCTGATTTTGGCTACTGCTGGAGTGAGGAGGACATTGCATGGGGTACAGAGGTACCAGGAGAAGCCACAGTGAAATCAGCCACCTCCTCAAGCCATTTACTGCATCACGAGGCAGAATGAATCAATAATATGTATCGACCTGGGAAAGTTAATCTGCATCCAGAGCATCATAACAAATTAAAAGGAAATAAAATCAGTACAATTCCACTGGCTCCCATTACTATCACAGTGGAGAGTAATTAAAATCCATGGGCCAAATTCAATGCTGGAAGATCTCTCCTGAAGCCAAAGGTACCATACAAGGGCATTGCCCTTTCCAGATGCTTTGTGTTTCAAACAGCACCAGGAATGGCAAAATGGGCAGAGAGGATAGGGCAGGGTAAGAGTGGAACCTATTTAGGAGTCAGGCATTCACCTCCTTGCTGTTCTTCATCTGGAGTCATGCTGCATGCCTGCTGCTTTGGTGCTTGATGCACTGAATCTCAGAAACTCCAGGCAATTGTACGTGGGAACTCCTCTCTCCTCCCCACTCCTAAGCACAGCCACCTCTCCTACACGCTTAGTTCCTACAGAAACTCCTTTTCCTACCACAGAGCACCCTCTGCTATGCTGTTGCCTGATAAGGCTCTTAACCCATCTTTCTGTGATTTTCTATAAACTCCTTATCTTTGACCCACACACATCCCTGATGAAGAAGCTGAAGGAGGGCTGTCAACTATCACCTGCCCCAGAGCTACAACCACTTGCACTCCTATTATAGCTCTGCTCCAGCCCTGTGTTAATTATGAGCTGGAGCTGTGCTATAAAGCAGGAATTCAACTTTAGGCAGCATGTGCTGCCTAAACCTTGGTACCTTGTCCCTCCATGAGGCCCCACTGCCCCACAGCTGAGGGGCTGTTGGCTCAGTCCAGCACCTGATTCTTGTTCAGTGGAAGGAGAATGTGTGAAGCACAGGAAGCACATCCCTCATCACCACACATAATTACCATGTGTCCAAATAATCAGCGTGAGGTGGGGACACAGCCACCACACTGGCACCCAGCAAGGCAAGCGATGGTGACAGCCAGTGGGACTGGGGATGTGAATGCAAAGTCGGGTTCACAGGGCCCAGGGGCTGGAAATTGCCATCAAAGGAGAGAGGCAAGGGATAGAACAAATCTATTTGGGGAAGTCCTATAGCCCGTGTGGAGCAAAAGATTAGATGTCAGCATGCTTTTCCAGCTTTCACCTCTATGAACCTCTTATCTCCTGTGACCACACCCTGTGTGTGGCTTCCACCTGTGGAAGCTATGCCAGTGTCAGCAGGATTATGCAGCTACTAAACACCATGTGTGGCAAACTCCAGCCTGCACACGTATGTTGCTGCTGAGGACTTTTACACATGGACATGTTTACCATACAGTAATTATGGTAATCCACAGAGATAATCCAAAGTGGGTTGTTAACGCTATTTTACAAATTGATGTACTGTGGTCCTGCAGGTGGAACCATGAACTAAGAGTTGTATTTCCAGATATACCATGATGTTGTTCACTGTCTGCAAAGGTGGACATCTCACTTGACTTGGCCTTACCTCAGTACGCCTTTCAAAAGTTCAATCACTTTACTAACACATATACTCCACGTAACTGTGTTCAGATTCACCAATGAACAGCACAAAAGCCTCATTCTTACAAGTCTTCAGCGCCCATATTCACAGCCAAATTATCACAGAATGTGCTTCATCATTTCACCAAAAATAAGTGCTTGTATATTTCAAAATAATTCAGCAAGGAAAGCAGAGACACTCTGGAAGTCTGCCCCTTAAATAAGCACCTATCTATGAGCCAGTCTCCTTAATTTCTCTAATTTCTATCTGAAAATAGCAGAACATCTCTCCTGGTCCAGAAAGCCAGAGATCCTAAGAATGGAAAGTATTTTTCTCTTTATGGTGGGGTAGGAACATAATTTGCAATGATGTGCTACTTATCATATACATATATATGTGTGTGTGTGTGTTTGTGTGTATCATCTGTGTTTCCTATTAGCACAACTTTGAGTTGATTTGTATAATATTTATACATTCTTCAAAGGGATTACTCTTTAACATAGTGTTAGCTTGAGGCACAACTGGAGTTTTGACCTGAATATTACTTCACTCAAAAAGGACTGTGTTCTGACACGGTCTTTATATGAGGTGAGATACAGGTAAAAGCATAGTTCTTATGCAATGGGGAAATAAAGTTGCTGACTCTCATCCCTCTGGACAGGCCAGAGGAGTAGGGAGCTTCTTCCCGTGGAGGTCAAAAGCCATCCTATTAAAAAAAAAATCCAAGCTACGCAGTAATGCACACTGCACTGTCATAAGCACGGAGGGGATGGCTCATGTGGCTGTGGGCTGTGCTGGTGCCTGGAATTTCTTCTAGCTGGGTTAGTTCTGTCTTATAGATTTACTTCATGCTACTGCTGTAATGAAGAAAAGCCTGAGGAGTGTGCTGAGAGCCAGAATTAGAAGCGTTACAGAGTTATTGCTCTACTGCCTGCATGTGACCAGAAATAGTGCAGCACTGTGTAGACAAGCAGTGACTGCATCCCTTGGGGATGTGGCTGTATGGCACCCAGCTAAGGACAGAATCTGGAGAAAAGATCAGGAGATTCTCACTGAAAGACAGAACTGGCTGTGGAATTCGTAGACCTGGTTTTCGGAACCAGGAATGAGATGTCAACTCTTCCTATACCTGCTGGAAGGTGTTCCTAGACTCCAGTGGCAGATCAAACAAGCAAGCTATGCACCTTAATCTTAAAAAGCTGATCACCTTATCTGTACAAAGGCTCCCATGGCCTACCCTTTCAAAAACAGATGTTCTTTCTCTTTCTTTTTTTCTCCTGTGACTTTGCCTGATGTTTGTTCTCAATGATACTGAGCTTTCAGGGAAGCTGAACTACTGACTTGTGAGGTCTCCCTACTGCAGGTATGGCTTCTGCAAGCACAAAGCACCAATTCCCAAAACCGTATCTAGCCCCTAAACTAGGAAGAGAAGTGCTGCACTGGGGCTTACAGACAGATTATCTTGTGTTGTGGAAACCTGAGCCCTGACTGTCCACAGAGAACAGAGCTGTTACAACAGCTGTGGTAAAAAATGGGGCACATCAGAGCAAAACAGTTAAGTACCACAGACCAGGACTCCTGAGGGAATGCTCTCATCTTCCTGTAATTGAGAGGTCTCAGTTCAGGCCTGAGTGTTTTTTTCAGGTTAGACTACCACAGCACAGATTAGTAGTGAAACTGTATCGATCCTTTATGAGAAGCAGTTACCTTCCTGGCTCTTACAAGGCACTTTTTTAAAAATGGTCTTTCAAGAGGGACCTCCTCTTGAGAGAGGTTGCTTCTGTCTACTCCTAGAAGTAGGTTGGAAGGATCAGCCACACCACCATGAATGACAGGAGTATTTCAGCACAGAGCTGACTGATATCCCCAGGCACCAGTGTGCTGTTAGTCCAGGGGGCTCAGCTTCAATCCAGTACCAGCTACGGCTGGTGTTAATTCTGCTCCAGCCAAACTCTAAACCACTGCTTTGCCTCTAGACCTGTCCGCAGAGTTTATTGAGCAAGATGCGCAAGATGTAAAGATCCTCAAGATAAGCAAGGGCTTGATTAGAGGGAATTAGGTAGGCAAGCTGTCCTTGCAATAAGCTACGAAGCCAGCAGTTAAATCTGTCACAGCAGCTCCAGTGGGCTGCGACACTAGAAACTAATGTGTACCCTTCTGTGCTAGGTCTGAATGGAGCTGCCTCCGCTCAGTGTCTGAGGGTCTTTATTTCCCTTTTTCCTGGGGGAAGAACCTTGCATAAAAAGTTAAGCTGTGTGTACTCTGAGTCTTGTGAATCACTCGCTTGTGGTCAAAGCCACTGTCATCTTTCACTTGCTAACTGGCTTCCTAAACATGCCTACAGAAACAGTCAGATTGCTGTGTGGTAAACAAATTACTTCTGACGGGGTACTGCCAGCACTGCTCCCAGACGCCGAGGAAGCCACAAGATGGGCTGCACAGTGTCTGACTGGAGCAGCTCTAGCGCTGCATCCACAGCTACTGCAGTGTCAGGCTGCTTCTGCAAGCACTGACAAAGAACCAAGCTTGTAAACTCCCACTACCATCTGCTGAAGCTTCATATCCCAAAGGAAAAATGGATTTTTGCTTACACGTATATTTAAGCACTTCAGCAGCGGAGAAGACAAGGGCGTAGACACCCTCTCTGGTTAAAAACACAAAGCCATGTTTTTTTCTTTATAAGAAAAAAATAACTGCTGCTCCTTGACTTCCCATCTAGGACAGGAGATGGAGAAGGATTTCAAAAGCTTTAGAACCTTTCATTACTTCCTGGAGAGAAATCCTTGGGACAAGTACTGTTTAATTCCTGATCAGGTTATTTCTAGAATGCGAGGAAACTGTCTCAAACACAGGTTCCAAAGGTCTGCAGAGGGCCTCGAGTTGTTCCAGGCCCTGAGACGTTTCAAGGCAAAATGAAGATCAGCAAACAGTGGAGATTTTTTTTCCATTTTCCCCTTGTGCTTCACCTTGAAGCAGCTGTTTGCAAAGCCAGAAAACTCCTGTGCCCCTCAGTGTATTTAACGCAGCCTTGGCAAAGGGACTGCAGTCTGTCAGCTCATGAATATGGGAATTGCCTAATTCTCCAGCTATTCTTATTACCTCAGCCTGAGGGTCCCAGCTTTCCATAACTAATTCCTGAAATCATAGACTTTCCACTGTCCTTGCTGTCCTTGAGCAGCAAATATCTCCTCCTCATATAACTGATGCTGGCGCCTGCCGAGGTGCCACGGGTTTTCCCAGGGCCCTCCCCTAGCAGGGATGGCACTGTGGACAAGGCTACTGACCCCAACACTCCCGTGCTGTTCCTGGAGTACTCACCCTTTGTTGCTGTAATTTACAGTAGGATGTTTGGAAAATAACAAATGCTGCATGGCCCTGCACATTGCTCGGGCTGGCTGAACAGCTCTGAAGCCTAGGCAGTGGGCTGCAGGCTGGCAGCAGTAATGCAATCCATCCCCAGCAGCAGAGGAGATCCCTCACCCTATTCCTACAAGCTGCAAAGCTCCCTGCCTCCCTCCACATCCCACCTCATCTGTGACTCCCACAAAATCTCAGGATTTGCTGGGCCTCCCACCTGTCACTTCATTTTTCCCTCCTTGTCACATATGTTCTCAGTCTACCTTCCCTCTCTGTGCCCATGCACCAGTTTTCTACCTCTTCTGTTATTTTTCCTAATATCACTGATCCTGCCAGCCACGTCCATCCTCCCAAGACTCAGAGCTAAAGCTGTTCCTGTGCTGGAAGGCAATAATGGCTGCCAGGAACCAGCTGTTAGGGCTGCTGCAAACTGCAAGGCAGATGGAAGCTGAGGCTGGGATAATTATGAAGCAGGGACTGCAGAACTTGAGGTTTCTTGGCTAGAGGTGCCTAGCTTATTCCCAGAGACAAATGGGCGTATCCTTTGAATGTCAGTGGGTGACATGGGAGCAGGAAAGTCATCAAACTGTGGACAGTTTCCAATCCTGGCTATGGAGTGCTGCATGTGATGCCTCCTCATCTCACAAACACCCACGGCTGCTGCTGCCAAGCTGCTCTGGACAAGGAGAATGTGCTCCTGCACTGCAGTGGCAGCTGAGGAAATCTCTGTACTGGTTTCAAGGGCTGGATTTCTGCAGGGCACAGGCAGGTTAGAGCTTTTCTCGTGGGCCAGGAAGCAGCTACAATAGCATGGGCTGTATTGTATCAGGATCATGGCAAGGTGGGAAAAAAACCCTATTAAGTTCTTCCTGTTTGTTTTTTTAGGGGTTTTTTCCCCTAGAGCTTGCCAAAAGGATAACTGCATCAGTGGAAAATAAAAACTGGATTATGTCTTTTAGCAGTTGATTTATTCTTCATATTTCCAAACTGGTCCATTCAGAAGCTATAGCAGGAATCACCTTGGAAGTCCATGGTTTTGTAATCAGAACCTCCCTTTCAATTAGTCATGTTTTATGGCTGTAAACACAATAATTCCATCAATACTATGGAACAGTCATGTTGCATTTGCATTAACATAAATGAGTGCTGATGTGCCATAGAGCTAATCTGATATGACAGTAATTGGCTGATGCCCAGCCATGGAGGCCCTGGAGCTACACTTGCTGTCTCTCTAAAAGAACTGTCCTCTGAAACACTGGAAAGGAAATAAACTGTGATACCATATTTTGCCTGCCAGTAATCAACAATGCCTCTTGCACCTGCAGCATCAAGGTGTCTGAGGTTGGGGGGTAGTTGCTTCGTTGGTTGGGGTGTAATAAAAGTGGAACTTGATCTTCTTGAAACTTAAATATTCAGAAACATTCAACCTACTCCTTTCCTCTGTGACTACCAGGGGCTATATATCATCACCTAGTCTGCAGAAGGCTTTTCTTACACAGATGAAGTTTAAGAAGCTTAAAACTTTATAAATGCTTTGGGGCTAACGTTGTCTTGTGCAGTGCTCTACGCACAGGGGCAAGCCTTAAATCTGAGACTGCAGCTGGGGTTCTCTGGTTAAAGGCCTTAAAGGAGATCAACATAAGCGATGCCTAAGGATGTGAACCAGATCTTAAACGCAGCCCATCTCCTGTCTGAGCCCTGTAAGCAAGTGGACAGACTCAAAACTAAGCTAACAGGCTAGGATCAGGAGTCTTCACAGTTCCAGTCACAATAGGAACCACTTATTTTGCTTTTGGAAATATACCCTTTCAAGAGTGTTAGTGAGGAGAGACCATCAAAGAGGCTATCAAAGAAATCACAGCCAATACCCAGGCTTTCTGTATTAGGCTCATCAGCTCTGCGCATGCTTTGCTGTCTGGCTGCACAATGCCTTGCCCAGTGCAATTTTGTCCATGATGGAGCTCTTGGGTTCTACCAAGTACAAACCAAAGAAGAGAAACCTATTTTAATCAGAAACCATTCTTCTCAACAGTATGGCACTAAAGGCATATAATTTTCAGCAATGTGCAATAGCAGTATCTCAAAATCCCAGAGCAAATGTGGCCTGACAGTGCCCAAAACAGCTCTTGGAGCAGCCAGTGAAATTAGGAGAGAATTTTGTTAAAGGAGGTGGAGAAGAGCACCTTAAACAGAGGATCTGTGAGATGATGGCTTAGGTTATGGATTTGACTTAAATCTTTCTAGGTCTCTGATCTGCTCCGTCATCTGTAAAATGGGATCAATAAAACCTTCCTGACTTGCACCAGTGCTCCCAGTCTTAATTGATGTCTGTGAAGCATTTTGAGAGTGAAAAAAACCATTACCAAGCCCTCAGGCCTTACTATAATACCAACAAACAACAGAGAGTTGTTTAAAATGCTTTTTAGTGCCACAATGACTGGGAAATGAGGGAGGGCAAAAGTGTAGATGCGCCCAGTGCTGCTTTGCTGCAGTGCAAATGAAAATGGTAGGAGTAGGTTTTATAGATTTCCCTCCAGGGAATTCTGTTTTCGATAATGCTGTAAAACTTCTACCTCTATAAATTCAAACATATGCCCTTCCTAACACCTCAGGTATCAAAACCTATTATGAATTCGGAAAAATATATCTTGGAGTTGAAAACGTTATGAATCACATGGAAACGAATTAAGAAATGACTCACTCGGACCCTGCAGATGTAAAGAGCTTGGTGCTGCCCAGCCACCCCTTACAGCGACTGAACTCAGGCTAGTACCGTGCCCAGCACACGATCCCCCACCTTGCACAGCAAAAAAGCCCCAGGCGCCTCAAAGGCTCTATCCTGCCGGTCGCAAAGCTGTCTGTGCCCGCGGGTGCAGTTTTAGGACGCGGGAAAAGCGCTCGGGCTCGCCCGGACCCAGCGCTCGGGCCGCGCCTGAGCCGGCGAAGCCGCCGCTGCCGGCGAGGAGCGAGGACTGCGGGGGGAGCGTGCGGGACCCCCCAGACGAGCAGGTGTCAGCCGGGGGAGGGTGGAAGGGTTCGAGAAGCGCCTGTGCCCCCCGCTCCCGCTGCCCGCGCTGAGCTGCCGGTGCGACACGAGCGGCCCCGCCGGACCCGGGGAACGAGACCCGGCACGCAGATAAACCACAAAGCCCCCGTGAGCCGCCCCGGGCGGGGGGTAGGAAGCCCCCGCCGGCCCCGCAGCCCTCCCGCACCGCAGCCATTTGCCTTTGTTGCAGCCCCGCGCCCGCAAGGTGCGGCGGGGCCGGGGTGGAGGATGGAGCTCGCCCCCCGGTCGCTCTCCCCTCACAGCGCGGCGGTGGGGACACGTCCTGCGAGAGCGGCTGCCGGGAGGGACCTGCCCGCCCGCCGCCCGCACCCACCTACCTGCGGAGCCCGCCCGGGACGCGTCGCCCGCCGCCTTTGTTGTGCATGCCCGCCCCGGCAGCGCCGAGCCACGGCTCGGCTCCGGCCCGGCCCCTCCGCGCCCAGGCCCCGCTTAGCCCGTCGCCACGGCAACGGCGGGCGCGGCTCGGGAGAGGGACCGGCCCGGGCCCCGCCCCGTGAGGGGGCTGAGGGGACCGAGCGGGGGTCCCCGGGTGTCGGCGACGGACAGTGCTGAGGGGACAGGGCTGGGGGTCCCCGCGGTGCCGGGAGGCGGTGCCGGGAGGAGGCGGCCCCGCAGGCTCGGCTTTAGGGCGCTCGGCTCTGGGCGCCCGCCCTTCTCCCTAGCCCTGCGCCCCTCCTTCCCCAGCGTGCCGGGCAGTGCCGAGCCGGGTTGGGTGAGCCCCCGGCTTCTTCTTACAGTGCTTGGGATCCCTCATTTTCCATGTCCAGTAGCTTTCCTTTAGACTGGCCACCTCGGGAGTCCCTATCTCCGGTCACAGATCGCGCGTTCTTTTGTCCTACAGCGCGCACGGCTCTGGTGACTTTCCTGACTATCTTCCTGCATCAGCCTCCACAGGCTCTTACACGTGACGGGCAGTCTCGCAAGAAACAGGGGAGCTGCTCTGCATTCATCCCTGTTCCTGGGCATAGGAATGAATTGTATCCTGCATTTGCAACTATTTTAATTGACCATTCATTTTACGGATAACAGCAACAGCTTGAACGCCTCTTACCTTTCAGTCAGTAAGGACTCAGCAAATTAATGGTTGCTTTGATTGTTTCTAGGATTAAGTGCTGCAGTTCACTGGCTCTATTGTGTAATGCTAGAGTGAGGCCCAGCTCACTCTATTTGGGTCTTGTTACCCGACTTGTATGTGTGTGTGTGTTCATCTCGTTCTGAGCAGGCAGGTTCTGTATTGGTGAGACACGTTAAAAGGAGATCAGAATAGCTTGTATTCATAGGTTTTATTAAGAGATCCAGCACAGGTAATAACATTGCTTCTGTCTGAGGATCTAATTAGAGAAGAACTAAATTCTGCAGAGAAAAGTTGAATGTGGAGAGAAGTAAATAGCATGGCAACCTTGAGCTCTTTCTGTGTGCTCAACATCTGATTATACAAATATTTTTTCTTTCCAGGGCCTGTCAAACTCCCATTTCAGTTTAGTAGAATGGGATTTCAGTGGCACTGGTCTCACAGCATCCTCCACTGAAGGCTCTTAAATTACAAATGCAACAGTAAGCCTCATTTGAGAGAGGAAAAGACAGAAACAATATATGCTCAAGGTCACAGAGGAGTTCTCCAGCACAACTGGGAAAAATTGCCAGAGCTGTGGTGTCCTGACCTTGGTCCTCACCTGCCAGACTTTGTCATTCTGTCCCAAGACAGCACCTGGAGTAAACCCAGCCCTACCTTCAGGGAGAGCAGGGGAGAGGGGTTGGGAGGCACCTGTCCTTCAGTTCCCCTTGGTCAATCTGGACCCTTATATCACTCATGTAGTAAACAACCTATTAAAGGGTTCTTCGCTGTACACAAGGATGCCTAGAGGATGACCTGGTGCTATTGTGCTGGAAAGAAGGATGATAAGGAGAACTTGGAGGCCCGTTTTGCAATGGTCTTTGCAGCTCCCCCTGCAAAGGGCTGCCTCCTTTTATGATGAAGGATAATTTATAAATAGCCCTGATTCCGCTACTTGGAGAAAGCTTTTGTTCCTCCCTATACTCGATATATGTGATACTTTGCAGTGGAGAGCAGATGTTTGTACCGGATTCTGCTTGCATGGAAATCGGCCGTAGAAGACTCAGAGGGAAGGGGTGAAATAGCATCAGGGTTATCTCCTGTCCTCAGCTCAGAGCTCCTATTACAGCCAGTCTGAAAGGCCAGGAGACGCCCTTGGACTCAGCAGCGCAATCTTGAGCGCGTGCCTGTGTCTCTGCTGGAGATGAGCATCCTGTTGTTTGCAGAGTCCAGTTACAGCTACAGCTGAAAAAAAAACACCTGTCTGCATGAACAGGAATTTTCCTCAATTTCAGGAGCCAGCAGAGGACACTGCCTTGTCTCTCTCTCTGAAAGGGCTGAGTAATTCTTTGTTTGTTTTGTTCCTTTGCTGCCTTCTTCCAGCTCCATGACTTTGGTGGCACCTTTGGCAGAAGAACAGTCACTGTCCCTTCCATTTTATCCATATCCACCAGAGGATTTTGTTTTCCAGATTGTCTGCTGCTGCTGAAGCTGTAGCAATAACACTCCTGTATAGCTTTACTTAAGGGAGGGAAGAAACAAAACCACATGACAAATTGGTCCAATTTATCACAGCAACAGAAACCTGCAATTCAGCTGAATCGCCCCCACAGGCCAGCTGAGACAGCCATCAGTATTTAAGGACCTGAGTGACACTGCCTGAATAGCTCCAGCTCCACCTCTGCCCCTCCCCTCGTCACAGGTGCCCCCAGGTGTGTCACTCCACTGGTGTGGAGGGCACTCCCACACTTCCCCTGGGTGACCAGGGTCTGTCTTCAGCCTGCTGGGGAAGGCCTGCTCGCTACCCACAGGGGCACAGCCCAGACCTGCTGGGCACAACCAAACTCTGCCCCTTTTTCCTACTTGGCTTGACCACCTATGCTGCATGTTTATGTCCAAGTAACAGCTCCAAATTTTCTGGGCATGCCTGTGGCACACAGGGAAGTGGGAGCAGGACTGGTCCCATCTCAGTTCACAGCCTCTCCTACAGCCTTTTTTTTTTTGGGTGACTGTATAACCCAGAGAGGATTGTTCACCTCGTAGCAAGCTGGAGATGGCTTCTGTTCAGCTGTCTATACCTCTTCCCGTTATTCAGGCAGGAGTATTTTATTCCAGAAAGAGCTGCAATGAAATAAAATGCTAGCAATATGTCCTGCCTATGGTGCACGTGGTGCAGGACTTGAAAAGAGCATGAATCAAGCTATGCCAAATTCCTCCCAGCAAGGGAGCCTGGAGATCTCTTTTGCTGGGCCCAGGCTCCAAGCTGGCCACAGCAACTGGCATTTGAGAACATCTCCCAGCTCTGCCTCAGCATGTAGTGGCTCCGTTCTGGCTTGTTCTGCCTGGAACAGTAACAGGAACAAGTGACAGGTTATACAGTTACATATGGCCATAGGCACATTCCCTCATAGCTCTTGTGCCTCTGTTTCCCTGGTCTGTAAAATGGAGGTGACTGCAATATCCTGGTGACAAGCACAAAGTAAAACAAGGCATTTTTGTCAGGGCAGTGGTGGGGCAGAGGAGTTCAGGCTGCTGGATCAGCAACTTTATTTCCTTCAGCAAGACAGCACCTTCTACTAGGCTCTCTGTTCACTTAAAACCCCTCATTAAGTGAACTGCAAATATGCAAACTGCATATTCCAAAGTGGGACTTCATTATCCACTCCAATGGCAGTGAGTGGCAGAGGCCATTACAATAAATTTTTTGGTAAGTGTCTCTCTAATTCACTTTGTATTTAACACTGGCCATGGGGGGGCATCTCTTTTAGTAAGATACGTTCAGCAAAGCCCCTCTGCGACCATGTCCCTGCTCTAAGGAGGTGATTAGGAATAAACAGAATAGCAGTGGCTGCTCTGTCAAAATAGTTTGGGGCAGAGGGGACAGTGATGTATACAGAGGACTCAGGTATTTAGGAGGGAACAGCTGGCCTGCTGCAGTGCATCCATCCAGAGATGCTGGGCCTTTTCCAGTGCCAGAGCTTGGAAGCTGCTGGGGGACAGTTTCCATACCCTGGAGTGCTTGGTGACTGCCCCCAGGCCCTCTGCTCTGGTGGTTGTAGGACACCTGTCCTGTTATGGGCACGGCTTAAAACTAACAACAGAGTTGTGCAGAACAAAACGTAACTCAACAGACACATGCAAGTACCCTAGCAAATACCGAATGGATTGTTCCACCATTTAATTCTCCAAGAAAGGAATCATGAGCCAATTCAAGTGCATTCCAAATCACAGTTCTTTTTAAAAAATTAACAGAGCCCAGCTCTTCCTCCTGGCAGCTGTCCAATTATTAATTTCAACTATCAGCTGCAACTGAATGGGCTTGGGTTTCTGCCCACTATCTCTATTTATTTGTTTTCCATTCATCTCCACTGAAATTAAAACTCAAAGCCATCTAGAGAGAATGGAAGACAAACATGTTGAAACAATATTGCTGCCCACATAAAACCAGCAGAAATCACTGCACTTTTTCCTCCTCTGCAGTAAGATCTAATTTTTAAGAATCTGTGCCTTTTACCTGAAAAACAGTGCAGGCACTGTGGCACTAGTACAGTCTCGAGTTCTTGTTCTGGGTACATCCATAGGCAGGATCCTACTGGAGGTGTTTACTGTCTTCTGGGTCACAGTGACTGCAGAGGCCCTGGGTTGGAGACCTTTCTGGATTAAACAACTTCATGGTTTAAGAAGACAGAGTCAGATGGTCACACCGAGGCTACAAATCCCCAGAGTTTGGACTGTGCCCATGCTCCCGTACACTGCATTGGCTGTGGGAAGAACTGCAGGCTTTTAAAGGAAAAAGGCAGCCCAAGGGAGCACTGGTGACCTGTGAGCCCCAAGGAACATGGGCTGCTGAGGGCTCAAGGGTCCATCTGGCAGAGCATCTTCAGTCATAGGCTTGCCCAGCTGGTGAAGAGGGCTTTAAACTACAGTTGCCAGGGGAGAGGAACCTCCATCCATCCCACTTGTACCAGCCTGATGCCAAAGCCAGCAAGAGAAGCCTAGAGTCTGGAGAGGGATCACAAGAGGGCAGAAGAGCACCTGAAGAGCAGCATAAAGGAATTGCAGCCACTCCAGCCAGGAAGTCGGTCTCATCAGGGATCCAACTCGAATGCCCCCGTGCAAATGCACACAGCATGGGGAATAAACAAGAGGAGTTAGAGATATACACACAGTGATATACAGACCTGCAGGGCTGTGATATTATTGACACCACAGAGAAGGGAGGGATGGCTTCTCTGACTGGACTCTTGGAATGGAAGGATACAGGTTCCTAGGAAGGAAAGGCATGGGAGACGAGGTGGAGTTGTTGCCTTCTATGTCAATGACCAGCTGGAGTGCACGGAGCTCTGGAGATGGATGAGGAGCTGACAGAGTTTATGGGTCAGGATTAAAGGGATGGCAGGGACATTACAGTGGTGGTCTGCTACAGGCTGCCCCAAGAGGAAAACCAAGCTGATGAAGCCCTCTACAGACAGATAGGAACAGCCTCACATTCACAAGCCCTGGTCCTCATGGGGTGCTTAAACCATCTCGATACCTGTTAGAGGGACAACACAGCAGGGGACAAGCAATCCAGGAGGTTCCTGAATGCATTGATGATAACTTCCTTCTCCAAGAGAGAGAGGAGACAACAAGGAGAGACTGGTAAGGAATGGGCAGCCTTGGCTGCAGTGACCATGAAATGGTGGAGTTCAAGATCCTAAGGCTGGCAAGGGAGGTGCATAGCAAGCTCACTACCCTGGACTTTAGGAGAGCAGACTGACTTCTTGAGTGACCTGCTTGGTAGAGTACCATGGAATAAAGCCCTGGAGGGAAGACGGGCCCAAGAAAGCTGGTTAATATTCAAGGATCACCTTCTTCTCCAAGCTCAGGAGCAACGCATCCCAACAAAAAGGAAGTCAGACAAAAAACAACAGGAGGCCTTCATGGATGAAAATGAAACTCCTGCACAAACTCAAATAAACAGGAGCTTACAGAGGGTGGAAGCAAGGACAGGTAGCCTGGGAGAAATATAGAGAAAGCACCCAGTGTACCTTGTGCTTGTTTGATTTTGTATTGGTGCCTTGTTTTGTTCTGAACCCATCTTTATTTCAAAGCACGTGACTTGATAAAAATGTTTTGCTATAAAAGCCTAGGCTTTTCCAATGTCCTGATTTTTTATGCATACCAGTGTGAGCAAGAACCGAAAAGACAAAGTTTATAAACTTACCTTTAAAGTGATACAAATTACAAAATATTTACAACTACATTTACAACTACAGTATTTAAATCCTATTTGCGACAAGATCAATAGGATCCAACTGTTGATGTACAGGAAGGGATTCTTTCCAAGATAAGTAAAATACACTAAAATGAGGTTTTGGTATTTTTCAGTGTTTTTCAAATGTTTTCCTTCCTTAAAAACACACAAAAGTAAGTGCACAGTACAAGGTATGAGTCTGGTTGAATATGGAATTCTTCTGCCTGTTACCTATAAAGATTTTCTTCCACCAATAAAGAGAGTTTCCAGTTCTGTATTTAGGGCCTCATCAGGAATTACATCATCCTCCATAAACTCATCTCCAAGCTTTTTCCACCATGGCCAGCGAGTGTATTTCAGCATAGTGTTGTGGGATTGTCTTGCCTTGGTAGCTACAGGGACTGATCGACTCACGAAGACACCAATGTCTTTTTCTGTGGTCTCTGCTAACCCTGGAGCATCTGTAAAAACAAGGAGGAGTTTTTTATATTTTGTTTGTGGCTTTATGAGTATTTCAAATAAAAAAAGGAGCACTACCCTCCCACTTCCCACTGTCCTAGGTCATCCCTTTCCCCATGCTGGCATTGCAATTTTATGGTTGCATGATAAATCTGATTGGAGAGGTGATCCAAATAAAGGCTAATCCGAAAAAATAAATACATAATGGAGTAGAAAGAAGAAGGGGGAAAGCAGGACTACTTCTTTTAGGTGCAGTGGTGGCATCCACCAAAATGACTTCTTGGGTAAGTATGACCTAAGAGGGTCTCCTGGTCACTACTGCTGGATCAGTGCTCCTGGCGCAGGGTGACATCAGCAGGGTGTTTCCACTGCCCTGGCACAGCAGCACTGAGAATTCCCTGCCTGGGGGACCCAGCACAGTGTAAGAGTGTGTTGCTGATTTGCCTGCTCAGGGAGCAATGAGCTGCAGTGACACAGCACATGACAGACTAAATAATGGAATTCAGTAACGTGCTGAATTCTACCCGGCTTGGGTGCTCTCTGGTGGCTGCAGTTTGCTACTCTTGCTCCTTCACTCTGGGCCACTTGTCTGGAATTAAGATATCATGATAGTGAATTCTGTTTCACATAAAGCCAGGCCAGAGAAAATGAAAGCATGATTCAGAATTCATAGCTCAAAGATTTCCTTCTTTATCTGGAAGGGGTTAGAGGCCTTCAACCAGCAGCTTACTTACAACACAAGAAAACAAAACAAAGCAAAACAAATGTAGAGGAATAGGTTGTGTGAGATTCCCTTTTTAGAAATTTTAATGCCTTTTGCAGGGCCATTGCTTGTAGAAGAATAAGATACGCCTTGAAAAGCAGGTGTACTTAACCTACAGCAACACTTGGATAATCTTTAACAAAGCCTGAATCTCAAGATAAGGCATATGGCAAAGGAAGAAAGATCTTTGAGTTTTGAAATGAGGCTTTACCACCATGCACTCTAATTTTCCATCTAAATTGGTTTAATCCAAATGGTAATCAAAACTATGATCACAGGCAGTCGCATACTCATTAGCAGCTCCACATCAGTGTTGACTTGAGCCAGTAATGTCTCTCTCCTCTGTGCTGCTCTCTGATCCAGCCTGCTCCTCAACAGGAACTGTGCCAGCTTCTCCTGAGCCTGCATATGTAATTCTTTACTCATTTCTTCTGACATTTGGGAAGCCTGGAGGAAAGTAACAGTTTGTTACCATTAGGAGCTGGTTATTTTAAATCTTCCGGGGGTAGAATAATGCCTAAGGAATGCAAATGCTGTTCTTAATTGTTAACTTAATAATTTTGCTTCCTCTGCAACTATCTCTGAAGTTATCCTGCATCAAGTATATAAATTTTTCAATTACAGTTTGCTTTGACACTTTTTATTAGATTAATGGTTAAAATCCCCAATATCCTGCTGCCTTGCAGTCAAACAAGCAGGGTTAACACACACATACCTCACATGGATTATCTTGATCAGAATTTATGATGCTGAATTTATTTCATCCCTAGAGTATTTTATGTTGCATCATTAATGCAAATTATGAAATGACTAAGAAACAGACCGGATGCAATTTGATGTAGTCATCCACCTTCTGCTGCAAAGCTAGTCTCTGCTCATCAGTCAGTCCCTTGGGTTCTTTCCAAGGAGAGAGAGGTCTCCTCCTTCTTCGTTTTTCCAAGAATTTACAAGCCTTTGTAAAGAACATATGAGAATATGACAATCACAGACAAGAAGTTTGTCTTCTCACTTTGTTTGTAATCAATCAGTGAAAGAAAAATATTTCCATAATGCATTGTTAAAGCCTAAATGCAGCTGTGATGCTGAAAAGACAACATACAAGGTCAGCATGAACACTAAATAGTAAGTAACAACACTCATAATAAGTCACTGACTCATCTGTAGTGTGGTGACATTCCAACCTCAGGTTTTGAAGTAGCAACTCTTACATTTAAGTTACAAAACTGTATTAGGATTTGTAACCTATGCAAGGTTTAACCCTTCTAAGCAACTTGTGGCTCTAGACTATCATCTGCTGAGTAACTTTTTGATAACTTATGGCAACATTGACGGTAAGACAATAAACAGTTTTGTGAGACATCACAGTAATCCACTGAGTCCTATCTAATGCTAGAACAAAAGTATATATACTTACTGTTCTCTGAATGATGACAGCTGCTTTATACTCCTTAAGAGATTGTTTCTGTTGATGAAAAATTCTTCTTGCTCTATACCCTCGCCAGAATCTCTGGATAGTTAATGCTGATTTATCCTCCATTTCCTCCATGTATTTATTTACCTGACCTACAAATGTAACAAAAATCCAGTTACAAGACTGTGGGTTAGGATCTCTTAACAATTTACATTGTTTATCCTCAAACTAGATAGTACCAAAGCAGCTTGGGTGCTCTTAGTTAAAAACCCCTCCTCCCCAAGGTCCACTAGCTGTGGGTCATGTCTTGCAGACTTGTAGCTGCAATGGAGCTTTGTAACACAAGAAAATGGGCTCTCCCTTTCTCCTGCACCATTCTGAAGGCAGCAGATCTTGATCAGTAGTTACTGAGCCCTGGGGGAATTAGCATGTTCTCTTTCAGATAATTGGGTCAGGAGAAGAGACAGTAAGACTACAGTGCAAACAGACGTGCAAGATTAGGACATGTATTTGGGGAAACTGGAGGAGTCCCAGATAGTTTAATCTTCTGCTATAGTTTAATATAAATCATACTGGCATGGACTCTTTCCAGCAAGGCCAGCTGTCGTTCATGGAAAAGTCTCATGGCTCTCTGTCTCTGAAGTTGCATTTGCAGTTTTAGAGCCTCATCTTCCTTCTGTTTTGCTAAGTGTTGCAGCTCCTGTTCCCGTTTAGCTCTGCAATACATAAGTACATTAACAATTACCTTAAGCTGTACATTTCTTTAAAGTATCTCTCTTTCTCTTTGTGTTAAATAGTCCAGTGCTGAGGAAGGAAATCCACAAAATAATCTGCTACCCCAGCTGTTGGCTGCAGAACCACACGAAGCAACGAAAAGTCACCTTCAAATTAGCCCCAGATCTCTTATACCCACAAAAAACTCTGAGCCTATGAAACCAAAGGATACAATTTTACTTAGGATAAAGTTCTAAGGACTCTGAAAGGAGCAATGCTCCATGTGGGACATTCACAGCCAGCACAAACTGGAAAAATAATTTTGTTTCCATCATCTAGGGAAGAGGTAAAGCAAGATTAGCCATCTGCTCCAGTATGCACCTTTCCCAGTCCATCCATCAGCATGCATGGCACCTGCTTCTTATAATACATACTACTATTTTTCTACTGACTGCAGGAGTAGATCAGAATGTTGGCTGTCAAGCCTCACTTCTTAAAGGTGGAGCGATTTTTTTCTCCAGGAAATACAGACTGACATTTTCTCCATCAACTTTGTTAACAGAACACTAGGAAAGAATTTTCTTGCAAATTCTTCCTGATCTGTACTAGATTTGATGTTAAGATGTTGCCCTGCTGTGACTGGCACGGGAAAAGACTCAGCAGATGTTTCACAGATGAGACAACAGAAAACTCTGCAACTGGCCCTGGAGTGTTTAAACTAAAAATAGCCTATACATCAATTATATATATACTAACATATCAATACAGAGACTAATACGTAAATACTGGATATATTAATGTATCAATACTAATAATTACTGAGACCATTTCAACATGGTCTCTGTGAAGTATGAAAGAAGAGGTGTGAGCTAGGACTCCCCTTCACTGCCCCTTCTCATCCCAATGGATCCCACCTCATTAGCAGCTTAATGCCTGAGACTTCATGAGTTTACCCCAAAACGAGGTAACAATGTGACTTCTCTGTTCCTACTGCAGCAAAATCACTTGCCCACTCAGGACCTGAGTACCCCAACTGGGCCCACAGCCCTGAGTTCTGCTCTCCTCGAGCACTTTTCCAGGGACATTGAAAGAAGTGCTTTAAGCATTAGGAAAGAAAACCAAGGGACGGAGCACAGGTACAAGGGATGCCTGAAAGGAGAAAAAAAAGCCAGTAGACTAGAACTAATGTACAGCAATTTTGGTATTGCTGCATGTCATATCTTTAGACTCACACTACTGTTGAAATAATTGTGTGTTTCTCATCACTAGTGTAAATTGAGGTGCAATTTTTCCACCAATCATACTTTCAGCCTCCATAACTGGGTGGGGAAAGATGGGATGGAAGCTGTCGTGTAAAAGAGATGCTCTGGATTTAAAGATCTGACCCTAACTGAAAAGCCTCCAGCACAACCTGACACACCATAATCCCTCTACAACTGTAACAAAGACTTGAGGTGTGCCCACACACCAACCTACAGAGACAAATCATGACACATGTGGTTTCAAGGAAACTAGAGGTTTTCAGCTCATGCATTTCTGCAAATTAGAGCTGTAAATCTTTGCATTTTTAATCCAGGAAATTAATGTTTTAATCCAAATATTATATTTCTACAGTGAATGAAGTTGCAGCATCAAACAGGACTTTTGATGGCATTTTCTTGATAAAACTATTAATATTTTCCCCATAGATTTTTATCAGCCTCATTAGGTTGAAAATTACAAGAATATTTAATGAACTTTTCAGATGCACCTTTGTGAAACTACCAGTAGTGTCTGTCAGGTATTTAAATGTTTCTTTGATACTGATTCTTTCCCATATAGTCTGAAAAACACATGCCCTTCTTCATTCTCTGTTCCTCCTAATGATAAGATGCGTTTGCTTGCACAAGACCAC
Organism: Corapipo altera; assembly: GCF_003945725.1. Classification (NCBI taxonomy): domain Eukaryota; kingdom Metazoa; phylum Chordata; class Aves; order Passeriformes; family Pipridae; genus Corapipo; species Corapipo altera. The sequence continues at coordinate 23,249,967 of NW_020884877.1, forward strand.
ACTGTGACAGGGAAATGCCTCTGAACAGAAGAAAAACATACACAGAGTAAGATCCAAGCTTCCTTCAGCAGTTCATGGCAGAGATCAGCCTCACTCTGATCATCTCTTTATATATATAAAATGGTTTAATTTTCCCTGCATAATTAACACAAATTCTTGCCATTTTAAGAGTCTTACAATTAGCTACATAACAGTGAACTAACTTCAAGGACAGATTACAGGCTTTAATATTCACTGGAGAGACATTTCTGAAACCATAGTTTCAGAAGTTTATAACTTGCAGAGTTTAAATCTTCCACTGCAGCTGCAGGTGAGCCAAGTTTGGAGTTTCAGCCTCTGTAGTATTTAACCACACTTGTTCTAAAATAAATCTGTGAATATAACCAGAACTTGACTGTTTAAAATTAAAAAGTCCTCTTGAAGGTTCTTCCAAAGTCATGCTTGCAGTATTCCAAAAACTATTTTTCAGCATAATGCTAGCAGCAGTTTTGACCCAGACAGAAGAAAACCAACACTGGAGCTGCACAGTTACTGTATTTGCTCAGTACACTGGGACTGACTGAGCCATGAACACACAACTTTAAGGATATTAATAAGTTTCCATTCCTCTCAATATTAAACAAACACTTTCAAAAGTCCATTTAAAGGATTCAAGAACTACTTAAGAGGCATACACTAATGCTTGCAGTATTGAAAATATGACACAAGGGAGTCAAGCAGCTTGTTGATTGCCGATAGCCTCGTCACACTTTCCCTTCTACTTTACCATGTTATGTCTTGGCCCAACATCCAAATTTCCTGGGCTATGAGTTTGGCTTGCAGGCTTGCAAGGTGCCTGATGAGAGCAGGAATATTGGCTTGAAGTGTATGGTGGAGTAAAAAGGAGCAACAAGGTGTCATTCTTGGTGTTTCAGTACAAAAGCTGCAGTGACTAGTGGCCCTCAACAGACACACTACGTCCCCCTGCAAATCTTCCAAAAGTTAAAGAGTACACCTTAGATAATCCAATATCTTCTTAATGCCAATCTAGACAACAACAAATCATAACTGTTTGTTTTCTATCACCTTGGTCACGATGCAATGTAATTCGACATTCATATCTTGGTATAGTTTTGACATGGTAATGCTCAATGGGTGCAAAAAAAGTTTGAAAAAACCCCTGCTGTAGAGTCTGAACTTGATTTAGATCCATTAACCTATATTAAATTCACATTAAATTTCTCAAAAGAGTTAGCCTAACATGTGCTAACATTACTGCTGAAATCTTACTTCAAGTGAGACAAGCATTATTTACATAGCTTCATTTTTCTGTGCTGCTCCAAAGCAGAGGATACTATCTAGGTCACTGAAACTACTCCACTTCCAAGAGTCAAAGATTTCAAAAATTAATGAAGAACAAGGTCTTGCAATCACCATACTGAGCAAGCACTATGGGCTTTTGTTTCTGCAGCACTCTGGCATGTGGAAACTCTGGGACAGCTTCACATATAATTTACAGTGCAATTTTGTGTCAAGTTAACCGTGAATCAGTTAACTGTTCTACCACCAGTACATCATCTTCTAGTGCTATTTAGTGCAATCCCATGCTACAGTGTGCCACACTTTCAGTTTTCCATATGCCACAAATTTTTACATAGAAAACATAAAAGCATCACAGAAGTAAGTTTTTTCACAGAGAAGTCTGGCAGCTGGGAAAGGGACAGTTGGAGATTTTGGCACCAGAAGTGGCAGTTTGGTACTGCTGGAAAAGCACATTGTTTGGATGTTTCTGCTAAAAGAATCTGTAGTGAAACAGCTCATATTGGCATTACATTACCTTTATGTTTTAGAAATAGCAGCTGACTGGAAAAAGCCATCTTCAAGATGAAGGAATACTTGGTCAGCCCAAACTCAGGGCCTGGGATATGGAAACAAACTCTCAGGGAAGGTATTTCCAGCAAGGATGGGAAGGTGAATGGGAATTGCCAGCACAGATTTATCACAGGCAAATCATGTTTGACCAGCTAGATCGCATTCTGTGATGAGATGACTGGCTCTGCGGATGAGGGGAGAGCACTGGATGTCATTGTCCTTGAATTTATCAAAGCTGTCATCACAATCTCCCATGCAGGGCAGGGCTGGCACTCAGAGAAACCTCCACAAACACATAAAATGGGTCAACAGAAACCACATGAAGTTCAAATGGGAAGTTCTACACCTGGTACCAAACAACCTCATGAATCAGTACAAGCTGGGCACTGACTACCTGGGCAGCAGCTCCAATGAAAAGGACCTGGGGTTCCTGGTGGGATTACAGGCTGAACACGAGCCAGGAGCATGCCCTTGCAGGGCATACTGGGCTGCACCAGCACAAGCAGAGGCAGCAATCAAAGATGATTATTTGGCTTTACTCAGCACTCTTGAGGGCATATCTGCAATATTGGTCAAACTACTGGGACCCCCACTGGTAGACAAGATACTGACAAAAGGGAGGGATAGACACTGTCCAAACAGAGACAATCAGGGCTATGGAAGGTAGGATATACAAGGATAGGTGAGGTTTATTTAGCCAAAAGGAAGGCAAATATAATTTCTGTCTTCCATTTCCTAAGTGTTATAGAGCAGACACAGCCAGATCATGGAAGTGGTCAGAAAAAGGACAGGAGGCAGTGGTAAGGACTGCAACAAGGAAATTCCCACTGGTTGTAATGGAAGAATTCTTCACAAGGCAAATTATCCAGCACCAGGAAAGTGGCCAAGTGAGATGGTGGGATCTCCACCCTTGGAGACCTCCAGAACTGGATATGGCCCTGAGCAGACAGATTCTATTTTAACGCTGGGCCTATTTCAACCAGGACATTGAATTAGATGACCTGAATTTTTCCTGTCAGTCTGTGAACTGAGAAAACCCAACCCAAACCTTCTTACTAGACTCTACTCCTTATTGTTTTTCACAAAGCCATAGTATTTACCTGAAGCTTCTCTGTAATGTGGTCACTGCTTGGGGTAGCTTTTTCAGCCTTCTCCTTGTCTGAAATCCCCTCCATGTAGCCTGGATTATAGATGCTGCTTGATGCTGCTTCTGAAATAAAACAGTCCGTAGAATATTTTCTATGCATAAAAATTATGCTTTCATAATTGGACAATGTCAATATTTGGCTAAAACCCACCAGTTTTCAAATGCATCGAATTCACTATTTGTACAGCTTGGGGAATTTAAGGTCTTGTAAGACAGTTATTATCATGAACCCCATATTTGCCCCAAAGGCAGCTCATCTGATCCCCTGTATTGATGCTTTCTGTGGCAAACAAATGAATCTACAGAACAAATATATATATAAGCGATGTTAGAAATTTGCCTTTAAAACACCTGAAGCACTTGGCATTTCAAATGGTGATTCAATCAAAACACCTACTCTAGAGAGGACAGAAAGACAAGTTTGGAGAATTAGCGGCAGGAAAAATGTTACATCTGCAGTATGATCAGAAGCCACTGAAATGCAATCATGAAAAAGAAAATCAATTCTATTCTTAAACGAATTTAAAAAAAAAAAAACCACAAACCAACCCACCTTGCTCTGTTGCAGATGAAAGAAAACCTCTACAAACACAACTCTGATTTCTTTAAAGTATTGTCTCTGAGAAAACTGCATGTAAAATTTTTTTAAGAAGCTCATAAAACACGTCATCCCTTTTACTGGGAACACAGCCCAGGTGGTGTTCTTACTGCATATTTTCTCTATATGACTTAATTCTATGTGAATGCTGCTTAGAATTCAGAGATCTAAATTTGTAACACCGACATGAGAAAAGCAGACACAATTATTTTTATTTTATGATTAGTCAAAAAATTAATTCTTTTTCCCCTACGATTGTATTGAAATCTATGGTGAATCTACAAAGAAAGTCAATCTCTTGAGTCATAGTCCCATATCCTATTAATAAGCAATTTCTTGATGTTTTCAAAAAAAAAGAAAAAATAATAAATATGAAATTTAAAAATCCATAGTGAAAAATTGAAAAGTGTCATGGAAGAGATAGAGTAAATCCATTCTAAACATATAAAAATCACATATAACTACGATTTCACATAAAAAAGTCTAATCAAACTTTATCACCTGCATTTCTCCTTTTCCACTGGATTGTTCCAAATATAGCATGTCCAAGAGCTGATTGAGCTCCCTGTCAAATCCTTTGCCAGTCCACTGTTTATTTAAAAGCCCTTTTAATCCTAAGGGAAAGAGAAACAGCATGTGATAGCAGTAGGTGAATGTTTCCTTTCAGGATTTCAAAGTAACGAACTGGAGTCAACAAATAAAATCTGATTCTATGTGCAAAGGAACACTAGAGCTGAACACCACTGGCCACCTTTGAGTTTCAATGCAGAATATTATCAAAGAATATCTGGTGCTCCAACCATCACAGAGAAGTATTATCCAGTGATTTTGTATGTCTGAATAAGTATTGTGTCTACAAAACGGGCAGTTAAATTATCAGTGTACTTTCAGTGTCTTAACAGTAAGTCATTGTAAGGTACTAAAAGAATGTAAAGCACCACAAAAGTGCAGAGTGTTATTAGCAATATTTTCGTATTTTTCATAATAAAATTTATTTATTTATAACTGGAATTGTTTGATGTCTTATCTGCATAACACAGTCTGTGAGTACATGTGCATCCAATTCATGAGACAAGGTAGCTTTTTGGGCTTGCAGTAGCTAAAAATCACACTTGTGCTCCCCCCACAAGGCACACACACTCCCTGTGCAAGTACACAGTAACACAAGGTAAAAGCTTTGTATCAGACAAATCCCAGAGCCCAAGAGCTCTGCGGGGAATTGCAGGAAAGAAGGAGGGCAGGAAGTAGGCACGTGTTTGGATAGCCTCCTGAAGAACTGCAGATTCAAGTAACTTTTCCATCTTCAAATCATTGTAAGCATATTCATACACTAGGGAACTCCAAAACTCATATAGACTTACAAGATCTGAATATGGAGCACCAAGTCCTCCATGCAAACAGAAATGGCACCTCTGTGGCACCCCATGCACCATTTTCAAAAGATGATGACAGTTAAACACTTGAGGAGAGACACAGGTGAGATTCTAAATGGAGTTTGTTGGTGCCCTAAGGCTGTCTACAAAAGCAAGTAGTCTGGCTACACAGGGCAGCTCCCTCACAGAAGTGCTGTGGGTCTGACACATTGGCCAGTCTCTGTACAGACTACACAGCTGATGCACCTTCCAGCCACTGCCAGGGAGTACCTGGTGTTTGCCTCTCAGACGTGTCAACCCATGCAGATAAAAAGACCAGGCCTTCCTGGAAACCTGATGTAAAGACTGTGCTAGTCTTGGGTTCAGGTGATGTCCTCACCTTGGGCAGGCTGCTTACACTGGAGCACCTCACACTGGCAATGGTTCCGAGCCACTGAGAAGCCAAGTGACTTCAGTGAGATGCCAGATGGTGGAAATGCTGTGATGCTTTCTTTGTTGCTGTTATTCCTTAAACTATCTAAAGGATTCCAAATCTGAGTGAAAACTAACATAAGGATTCTAACTTTAAAAAAAAGTAGAGGAAAAAAGCAATTTTTTTTTCATTTCTCAGTGGAAAGACAAAATGCACAGAAGAGACATGAAGAGTTTCTAAACAACTGTGGCATATTGTGATTCTGGAGTAAAACAAAGCACCATCTTTTGATGGAGACTTGCATCTCTTCAGACAAGCCAGCATTCCACAACTGGGATGATCAGACGATCACAACAGCTTCACAAGGATCCACAATGTGATACCAGCCTTAGGCTCACTATATTTAATTTTAAACCAAAAGGAAGCCCTCCCCTCTCAAGCAAAAGGGTAGCAAAGCTGCCCATCTGGTCCAGAAATCTACCTGGCTGGTACTGCCTAATAAGTAGTCAGCACAAGTGTAAAAATTCAGAATTGAACATTTTTGTCTACCATTCCCATTTCTTACTGTCCTTGTCCCCAAAGGACTGAGGCTGCTCATGAGTAGTTTTGACCAACAACATAAAAGACCTGGCAAACATCAAAGCCTCTTCCTTAGTCACCACAGGCATGACAGAGGACAAAAGGGCTTCCTGGAACTCCCTGCCAGGCTAGAGACAGAAACATTGAATGGGACACCTCATTAAAGAATGAACAACAGAGCAGATTATACACATATGCAGCCTCCTCATCTAAAGGCATCAAGACAAAATGATAAACTCATTACATGAATTCTTGGAAAGAATTCATTCCAATTACTTGGATATCAAAAGTCAGCTCCTCAATAACAGAACAGCATCTATCAGATGAGCAGACCTGTAACACCCAGGGTCAGAAGTTCACTTTGAGTAAAACTTAAAGCACAGTGGCAGACGTGTGACACAGGGCTCTGACTGTGGCAGTACAGACACTCTGCTACTGGGATCCCTCAGTAACCAACCTGCCCAGGGAAACAGGAAGAAGTAAAGCCCATCAAGCTGGAAGTGACAAACAACAGGCTTAAAAGACAAGTTACCACATGCAGAGTCCGCAGAAGAAAATAAACCTAGGAAACAGAAAGAGGCACAGTATCTTAAACTACAACAAAAATGAACAGAAAAGAAGGAGGAAAAAAGCCCCAAAAGCAACACAGAACTGCAGTTTCCACCTGTACTGGATAGTTATTGAACCAAGATGGGAAACCTTCATCTTTGTATTCTCACAGTGACTTAACTCCTTGCAGAGGGCTGAGCCATGGGTCCCATGTATGTTTACAAACCTTTGTAACGAGCTGTGAGTAACTGCACAAGCTGTTTGCTCAATTTTGCCACCACCAACAGCAGTTTTGTGGCAGCACTTCCAACAGCAGGATTGGTGGTAGATGAAAGCTTATAAACAAGTTCATCCAAAATAGAGTGAAGGGTCGCTTTATCAACTTGAAGGAAGACAGAACTTGAAAAAGAAGAAAGGAAAAAAAAGGGGAAGGGGGACAGAAGTGTCAATTAAAAAGCATGAGCTTTTTAACAGTGATTATTTTTAGATATGTCAGGCCATATAGCAAGCCAACATGCCCAGCTAGCTGGGCCAGCAACCTGATCCAGGCAGTACTACTATTTCAATCAACCAATTCCCATTTTCTCAATTTAACCAGATAAAACCTCCAGCTTTTTACTTTTTTTTTTATTTCTACAACAAAGACTAGGGAAAAAAACCAAAACAAGAAAACACAACAATTCTTGTATATGAATAATATATATATTAAATATATAATATATATAGAAAATTTATTTTACCAAGTGCTAATGAATTGAGTTTAAAATTTATAATTCAGAAAAATAATTATATAAAAACAACTGACCTATTGATCCTCAAAATATTGTGTAAAACAGACATCATTATAATTGCTGTTTCAACATCATCTGTTATTAACAACTGCAGGAAGCAATCATTTTGCAGTACTGCAAAAAAACCAAAAACAAGCAAACAAGAAATTACACAATCAGAACCAGACATGAAAATACCATAAATCAAATAAACTTCATTATGGAACACAAGCCATAACAAGTAAAACCAGATACTGTTTCTGGAACAAACTCCCTCATTTCTAATTTTTACACTGGAACTTACTGAAATACGTAAACTACTTCAAGATCCAAAAAACATGATGAACCCTGTTTTTTCTGCCTTTGGATATCCCCCAGGCCCTGATGTTGCAATGGAATAAAAGCTTCGAAACCTTTTATGTTACACTAGTACTGGTTTCTTGTTACAACAGCAGAATTATCACTGGGGCAACAATATCCAAAAAAGATAAGGACTTCAACCTTGACAGTTTGTTACACCAGGTTATTTAATCCAAGTCCACTGATATCATTAAAGCACCATCTTTTTTATGACAGTGCATCACTGTCTACATAGTCAGCAATTTTTCTGACCATGTGTGCTTTTAGTTACACAGCTTATGATCCTTATGGTTTTGTTCTATACTAGAAAGAAAAACAAATTCTGCTTTTTAAAATCAGCATTATTAACATTGGTTTAATTGAAAGCTTATTTTTGTCAGAAATGTATAGTGAAGTTTGTTAGGAATTTGTAAAGCTTCCTGGCATGGCAACAACCTCAGAAATCTGTTTCCAACTCTAACCACTCCTCAGGGCCAGCAGTGTACTCTAGTTAAATTTCTGCATATTTTAATCACACACAGGAAAAGATCAACTGTCTCCTATTGGGAAAAAAATTGATTTTAAAGGTATAGAATTACAATGGGAAATTGCAATTTTAGAATGAGAAGGAAGACACTTCTAATGTTTGTCTCTGGAAGACTAGAAGTGGAACTCTTGAGTATTTCCCTTTAGTGGATCTTTTCCATTTTAGATATTGCTGTTGAGCTGAATACTTTAAGAGACTGATTTACCATCTGCTTCAACATAGAAGACTAGGTGGATACTAGCTTAAGAGTGATTCTTGATACCTGTAGTTGCCATAAATAAATGTTCAGGTGTTTTATAGGTTGCCATTTCCCTTACCACATGCTGCTAGTTGAATATGCCCATCGAGCAGCCAGCAGATGGCATTGGTTACTGTTTGGAACCAGTGTAAAAAATCTTGTTTTTCTTTATCCTAAACAAAAGAGAAGTAGGTAAAAACATGTGCATGTATCTTCACTAAGGACTTCATCTTGACGTAGTGGGAAGCTCTGTATGCCCCGGGAATTTGGAGACCAAAACTCCACCAAATTCCCAAATGAGGTCAGTGAAATTATAGGAACGAGTCATAAAAAAACCCAACTTGTGAGTTCTTTGAGGTCAGAGATCAGTCAATAAGACCTTAACATACTAAAAAAGTAAAAGCACCCATTTGTGAAAAATTCATAACAAGGAGAGAGAAGTCTTGTTTACTTCTTAAAAAATATTTGATAGCATAGGAGGGATAAGAAGACAAACAATAGCTCAGTAAAAATGCATCACAGATTTAATGCACAAAGTGGGAAATACCATTATTTAAGATTAAAGAAGAGGGGGAAAAAAAAGGTACAAAGTGGCCAAGGACACAGTTAAAATGGAAAAGGTTCCCAAAAAACTGGTTTGGTGAAGCTTTAGAAGCACTTCATAGTTGGAGATCTGGGAGCAAACACCAAACCACTATTAAGTTGAAATTTGATCCCTTTGCCAAATAGAGACATTATGTGCTTGCCTGTGATAACACTGGACTGGAAAAAAACACAGAATCAATCACAGAATGGTTGGGATGGAAGGGACCTTAAAGATCATCTAGTTCCAAACCCCTTGTCATGGGCTGAGACACCTTCCACTAGACCAGATTGCTCAGAGCCCCATTCAACCCAGCCCTGAACACTTTCAGGGACTGGGCATCCACAGCTTCTCTGGGCAACTTGTTCCAGTGTTTTACCACCTTGACAGTACATAATTTCTTCCCAATATCTAATGTAAACCTCCCTCTTTCAGTGTCACAGCCATCACCCCTTGTCCTGTCACTACATGCCCCTGTAAAAAGCCCCTCTCCAGCTTTCCTGTAGCCCCTTTAGGTACTGGGAGGTGATACAAGGTCTCCTCAGGGACTTCTCTTCATGCTGAACAACCTCCCATCTCTCTTCACAGAAGAGGTGCTCCAGCACTCTGCCATTACCAGAAGGAATTTAAGTTTTAACATGTGAATGCACATACAGATGCACAGTCTAGAGTCTGTACTCCAGGTGTGAGCTACAGGCCACTGGAAATATAGAATCTTGGGGCAGGGGGGACTGCAAAGGAGCTTTTGATAGTACTACATTGCTGACAAATGTTGTTATAGAACATACGGCCTGATATCTCCCACATTACTTGAGCCTCCACAAATGAAACCATGGAAAGCCTAGTCCCTAGATCTGTGCTGTAAGCCCCAGCCGTCAGTCAAAGTTTAACTTTGTATTTGATCCTTACTGACACGGAGAAATACAAAATAACAGTGATAAGTTAACATGTAATATTATCTGTTCTGTGTTTTGGCAACATGACAGTTTCTGAAAGCTATTTCAGTACTTCCCTTGACTTCAAAGACTTGTACAAAAAGCAAATGAGGACAGAATAAACTACAAATCCCCACTGGTACAGTGGGATTTCCAAAATTCCACTGAGCAAGCACCAAGTCTGGGTGCCCCGTCACCTCTGAGACCACAAAGTTTAAAAGACAAAGTACTAATTACAGTGAAGACTGCATTTGCATTCAAAAGAAATCTTTGCCCACAAGCATGACTCAAGTAGCATGTAGGCTGAGACATAATAAGAAAGTGTGGGGGAAATTACATATTGCGGATAAGACTTGAGTCTCCTGGGATGTCTTTCAGGACAGTGCTTCCTTCTTAAGCACCAAATGCACTTCTCAAGTACTGGACTCTCAGAAAAGATGTTACTGATGCTTTCTGAGAATTGATTGTTTGTGGTGTCTATCAGAATACTTTGTAGGAAAACTTTGACTAAGTGCAAGAAGCCAGTGAGCCAAAAAATTAGATAATATGGGGAAACGGGAAACTGTCGGAATCCATGAGGTCGGTTATTTAAATTACTCATGGCTTTCATCTGTTGAGCTTGTTTCTTCTGATTCTAGAACTCAGAATGCTTCAGAAGCATGAGGGAACCTAACTGGGCAAACCCTTCTTCTCTGCAAAGAGGGGGGGAGAAATGCGAGAAAGTGTCTAAATCTATAAATTCACAAAGTCTGCCTTTAGCATTCCCAGTGTGTAAGTTCAGAAGCAGTGAGCATTCTTGGAATTTTTTTGCCAATTTTACAGCAGAAATTGTATGGCAAAACAAACTTCAACAAATCTGATTTAAAAATCTTAAGACTTCCTAAACCATTTTTTGTAAAGCTGAATAAAAGCAGTGGGAACTGAGTCGTTACAAAGGCTGACCTAATGATATGCAAAGTTAAGACACTACCGTGACTGCGATACTGCCTTTTGTAAGGCTTTTTCTCCCCTCTTATACTGCTCTCATTCTTCATTCCTACTTACAATTGCAATCCTTCCCTCTACCTTTAAAACTTGTGAAAAGTAGTAGACAAACTTTCTAAACAGGCCTGTGGTAACAAACTGGCTTTGCACAAGTCATGGACCAAATGCTTCCCAATGACAGATTTCAGTTTCAAAGCTCCAAGGCATAAGAAGAACAACTGTGATTTCTGGAAAATAATTTTTTATAATACAGTGTCCCTAGAATAATATTCTACTTATCCAATACATGACCTTGGAAAGCTTACAGAGGTTCTCTGCTCTTTTAACTATGAAATTTAAATACCTTGATTGCTCGGATAAATCTCGCCTGCAAGCGCTTTCCCAAAACCAGCAGGTTGTCTGTGGCCGAAGGAAGAAACTTCTTGTAAAATTCCTCAGGATCTTCTTTCATCTCTAGTCCTACACAACAATGACTGAAATGGAAAAAAAAAAAAAAAGAAGAAGAAAAAACCATCAACCTGAATAGTCAAAGGCCTGTTTGAACAGCTCTGAATGAATGTCACGTCATCAGAGAAGAAATGCTTCACTGGCATGGGACAATTCACCACTGAACAACAGCTCACTGCTGTGACTGGCTCCAAGGTGGCTGCCTCCAAAAGAAGAGGAATCACTGGCAGGCTGGAGACCATACTACTACTTATTATGGCATTTTTCAGTTTAAAACATATCCAAAGCACTTTCTCCTTTGACTTCAAAGGATCTGTTCAGGCTTGTTCCGTATGCTAGGGAAGGGCTCTGATGGTCATGAAGAAGGAAAAAAAAAAAAGGCAAAATAGACAGGTAGACAAAAAAATTGATAAAGGAAGACTGATATGAAGGGGGTGCACATCAGGCAATGAAAATATGTGTAAAAACCCCTATTATTTATCACAAAACCTTCAGCAACCCTGTCTAAAACCTTTTGCTAGCTGAGGAAGACGTGGGCTAGAAATCAGTTCCTCAGATCTCAGCTCTTATTTTACTCACCGCAAACACATCGGTTGTTTCTGGAAGACTTTTTACAAGAAACTGCATGTTTTACAACTGGGAAGTTTTTCAGTTCTGCACTCAGCACAGATACCAGTGCAACAAAAGAGTCTTCAAGATTTTTTACAAATTTTGCTTTCTGACATTTTATCTAGGCTTTGTTAACTTTTCAGGAATGCACAAATGTAAAGCTTTGTTTACCAAGGCCCTTGGAAAGCAAATTCTAGGCATGAAGCTGAGATTCATCCAGTTACAAAAGGACATTTTTACAGCTAGAATAAATTTCACTATTGTGTGCAAACTGAAATAGTTTATAGGGGATGATTTAAGTATCACACTACTCTAGTGATAAATCTTGCATTCTCTTACTGAAATTCCTTGCATTAAAAATTCATACTGCAGATACGGCATAAACAAGAGATGGTCGCCTAATTACTTCATGCCTTAGAATTTTGCTCCCTAGTTAAGCCAAAACCACATACAACTTGAGAAAAATTTAAAATGCATTATTTTTCCTAACATGTAAAATTGAGATTGGATCACTGTGGATTTGAGTTTAAAGCTTTCTTATTTACTAGCTATGAATTAAATTTAACAACGTCATCCTCACAACATCACTACATGGGGTTATCTAGTTTATATGAACCCTGTCATCTATTATACTAAAAATAGCAAATAGGTACTTAAAATAGCTATATTAAATAAACACTTGAATACAGCCAAACTAAGCTGTGAGTCAATCAGGTCAAAGATCTTTGCAAGGCGAAATCTAAGCAAACAAGCCTTTTTAAATATCTACAATTCAAAATTAGAAATTACCAGATAATTGCAACCAGATAAGAAAATTTACCATATAAAAAAATTACCAGATAAGAACTGTTGCACTGATGAGTACTGTCCATTAAAAAAAAGGGTAAAGCCAACACAAACCCTGTTCCCACCACACAATTTACCCAGCTCAGTGACACACAACGCGAATGAATTAAACAGGACCAATTAGGCTATGCCTGACCCCTCCGCTCTTGACTGCTCCCTGCACTTTAACCCTGGCCTTTTCTGAGCAGCGAGCCTTGTTCTGGATGGGAGCCAATGTATTGCAGCTTGAAAAGAAAAGAGCAAGATGAAAGGACCGAAAGAAAACTAGAAGAAAACTTCTTAGCTAGTTTTTTTTTTTTTTACCTTAGTATCTCTGCTAGCTGGGCAGCAGTGGCCCAGCCTCCCTGCAGTCGAGAGTGGTCTTGCCTAAGGACCAGCAAGCAGTACTGAGTAAGACCATAATCATATATATCTTGCTTCATTTGTTTTGATTCTTCACATCCCAAGGAAGGGCTACTTAAAACTCCTGTGAGAGACAAAGATGAGCATAAGATTCTGATGTGCAAGTTTTTTTTTTTCTTTTACTAAAACATAAGGAGAGTATATGCACACAGAGCCAGGATTAAAGTAATTGTAAGAGTGCTAACAACTTCATAAAGTATTTTGTCAGCATTTTTTGCTCCTGCAGCTACAAACCATTTGTAAGACTACATGACAATCGGGAAGGATCGCTAAACTTAGGTTGCCATTTTCTCTCTACACATTTAGTAGGAAAACATACATTACCTGGGATATGGCCCATTTGTATGAATTTCCTGAGCCACATAAAACCACAGCCACTGGGAAACATATATCTTCCTTATAATTATATCCCAATTTAGAACAGGACCTGACTTGTTCCAACCATTCCTAAGAGCAGTGGCTGTGTGGCAGAAGGGGAGGCAGGGGAGTCACACAGGAGCTCATGATTACACTTCTGTGTTAAGACTTAAACACTGAATACTGAGGACCACCCTGGCTCTCTGCCCAGAATCACTGGGAGAAATGATTTGACCAAGTATAAGATTCCTGCCCGCATCAGCAGGACAAGGGCCCACATCATCGGGGTGACAGCTGAGAGACAGGAACTCCTGTCCATTTGCTCCCCAACTCCTCCTCCTTATTGTTGCCAAACCAAACGCCACTCAATGCCACTCTCAGGAAAAGCTGCACTGTCAACCTTACAGAGTCTCCAGCCATGCCAGAAATATTCAGAAAAACCTTCAGTATTTAAGGAGGCAGAAGAGAGAAGGACTGTCCATAGCTCGCCAGCCCATCCTTTTATTTTAGGAAAGGTATTAATTACCCTTTAACTTCAGCAGCAGCAGGGGGATGTCCTGTTCCCCGCTCTCAGTGATCTGAGCAGCCAAGGCCACAACCTGGGGGTCCGCAGCTGCCATGGGGAGCAGCCACAGGCGCACACCACCAGCGATTCCAGCCTCCTTCCTCCCTAATTGTGGCGGTGCAGGCGCGGGGTCCTTACGCCACTACCTCCATCCCACCTCCAGCTCCTGCACCACCGGCTGGAAGCCTCGGGCCGCCCCTCTCCCCCTGGGGAAGGAAACAAACATGGAGGGAGCCCCGACCGCGCTGCCTCCCGAGGTCGCGGGCGGCCGGACCGGCTCTGCCGGCAGCGCGGGGCTCTGGCCGGGCGGCCCGAGCGCAGCCCCGCGGGGCGGGCAGCGGCAGCGGCCGCACCTCAGCCTCGGCCGGGGGAGGGGGCGAGGGAGCGGTACCCTCTCCCACCGGCGTCACCCTGGAGCCCCCACGGCCCCCGGGAGCGGCGGCGCCGGTGCCGCGAACCCCCGCACCGCGGGGCCCCCTCAGGCGCTCTGAGAGCACCCTCCGCACACCCCAGGCCCCTCTCACCGCCGCGCGGGGGCTCCCCCACTGCGGGGGGGGAAAGGGGGGGGATCGGATCGCTGGATCCGCCGTCTCCAACGCGACCGCTCCCCCGCGCCCCCCTCCCCGCACAGCTGCGTGGTCGCGGCCGCTCTCCGCCAACCAGCACTCTCCTCCAAGGGAGGAGGGGGTCATTTGCATATCCGCGTGCAGGCCGGCGCGTCCGGCAGTGCCATTGGTGAAAATCTACAGAGGGGCGCGCCCGCTGTCCAATCGGAGCTCGGGCAGGGCGGGGCTGGAGCGGCGATGACCTATGGGAGGCGGCGTGGGCGGGGCCCGCGGGCCCGGCGGTGTGAGGGATGCTCGGTGCGGGCGGCGGCGGCGGCCCCGGGGCCCGCCATGGTGTGAGGCGCCGCCGCGATGAACGGAGCGGTCCCTTCGCTCTACGACCCCAAGGCGCGGGTGCTGAACCTGGGAGAGAGCTTCGAGAAGCAGCCGCGCTGCGCCTTCCACACTGTCCGCTGTGAGTGCTGGGGTAGCCCCTCAGGGGGCCGGGGAGGGGGCCCGGCTGTTTGTCCTCGCAGTGCCCTGAGGGACGGGGGTGGCCTGGCCTGGCCTGGCCTTGCTGGCCCTGTGGCTGCCTTCATCCCGGGATTCGGGGCTGCAGCTGGGAGCTGAGCGCCGTGCGGTGCTGGTCCGGGGTTTCGGGACCAGTGCGGCGGAGGTTCAGTCGGTGCTGGAGCACGAACGGCCATTGTATCGCAGAGCTGCCCCTCGCCACCCTCTGGGCACTAACTTCGCTTTTCATGCCTTTTCCACACGTCTCCCTGAGGTTCTGTTGGAAGCCGAGCTGAGCAGAAGCTCTGGCTCTGCCCTCTTCCCTTGCGCCGAGTTTTCAGAAGTTCCGTACAATTCAGCAATCAAAGGTTACAGGCAGGCAGCGTTAATCACGGAGCCAGTGCACCCTCCCTGAGTACATAATTACTATCTAGAGAGGTGTGTGCTCAAAGATTCTGAGGGTAGCTAGGAAACAAATGCTCCTAGGATTATAGTCCTGGTAATTTAGGACTGCTGCTTCTGGTTTTGTTGTCTGGTTATTTATAGACTGATCCCCAAGACTCAGTCCTGCGTATGTTCTCTGGAGGGTGTCCTGTGTGTGAGAGGGTCAATTTGCTCCTTGTGAGCAAAGGGAAAGGCTTTTACAGAGGATTGTCTGCGACTGTGGAAGGGGAAAACCCTATAAATGAATTTAAACAAGTGCTGCAGCTTGAAATTTGCCCTAATTTTAAAGAGGACTAACCACCACATCTGGTACCTCCTACCCCTACAGTTTCTTGCTGACTCTTGTAATTTGATGATTTGTTCTGAAATCTGTTTTGAAATCTCTCTTCCTTTCCAACAAATGAGACATAGAAACTGGCACGTTCACCAGTTCTATCAAAAGCACATGCAGAAATATCCTCGGATACCTGACGTTTTTGTTAACAAAAAAAAAGGGAAGAGAACAGCTGGTTAGAACTTAAGATCGGAAGTATCAGTACCTTAATTTTCTCAGGCATTAACAGTCCAATGGCCGTGTCCTAAGTAAAGCAAACATTCTCTGATTCGATGAGAAACTTTGCAACTGCTGTATGCTTGACCCTGTGGGACAACATGTGGGGATTTGCCCTAAACAAGGTTGGCAGGGGCTGTTACCTGTGTGTCAGCTCCGAGCCTCCTGCTGCGCGCACGGTCCTGCCCACCAGCTCCTGCAGCCTGGTTTTCCTGCCCGGCTGGTGCGCAGGCTGGAGCCACGCTTCCCAGCTGTGGTCTGTGCCACCTGGCCCGTGGCTGCAGGCCGAGCTGTGGAACTGGGAAGCTCCCCAGCCGCAGGAGTGCCGCCGCCGGTGACCAGCAGCGCCAGACGGGGCAGGTTGCGAGGCGAGGAGCGTGTGCCGGCTGACGGGTCCCCTCCACGCCTCGATCCGTGTGCGGGGCAGGGCACCGGCATCCCGGGGGGCGACACTGCCCCTGCGTTACCTGGAGCCGCGGATTCAACCCCACATGTGTTATCACAGGCCTCGTAGAGCCTCTTGTTGCCACCCCGTCTCCCTAGATCAGCGCAGGCAGCCTTTTGACTGTAGCCTTTCCCAATTCATTTGTGGTGGAAATAATACTTTGTAGATAATGGTGTGTAACAGAGCTGCCGTGCTGAGGCAGAGCCGCTTGTTTTCCATGTCTCACGTTTTTGAAAAGGATCAGAAATTAATACCTTCTTTTCTTTAAAACTTATTTTAACCAATACTTTAGATGTTGAAAAAGACAAAAAGGAAGCTAATGTTAAATTGGGAAGTAATTTCACTTGTGACAAAAATAACTATATTGAAAAATAACTATACTGAAAAAATAACTATACTGAAACTCCAAGGTTTGGTCAGCTTCTGACATACATGTTGTAATAAAGTCAGAAATGGATATTGAGAATTGATATTGTTCTTTGCATTTTCAGTCACTTGTCTACATCTCCCATGTTTGGGATCAACATTTTCAAGAACTATTTATTGATTCTTCCGAAAATAATTATGTGAGGATTTGTGCTTTGAAATATGTCACAGCTTGTTCAGCCTCTTTATCCATTAAAACCTAAAATCGTGTTTCTAATCTTAACCAAAAGGTTTTAACACTTATATTGAATCTTGAGAAAAGCAGCTTGACTTTGAGTTGTACTGACTTATGGAATAATCTGCTCAGGAGAACAGTAGGTGATGCACCAGCAAAAAAAGGTTTTAACTTAGTAGCCTCCAACTGCAATTAAATGGTGTCTACATTTATAAGATGCCTGAAAAGCCTGTAAATAATCCAGTTTGTTTTTATATTTAGATGACTTTAAGCCTGCATCTATTGATATGTCCTGTGAAGGAGACCTTGAAGTTGGCAAAGGTGAACAGGTGACAATAACGCTGCCAAATATTGAGGTGAGTGGGGTGGCTGAGGAGTGGTGGGCCTAAGGGAGTGATTTATTTTGTTGTCATAAGTATATATCCTGAATATGGAAGGGTATAAAGTTTCAGTGCTGTTTCAGAGCTGCCTGTGTGATTTTCAGAGTAGAAAAACAATTGCTCTAGGAGTGTAAAACTACAGAAGACCCAAAGGTTAAGCAGCTGCACTGTAACTTTAAGTGTGTTGGCCACATTGGAAATATGCTGTAGGATGACCCAAAGCGTTGCATACTCAGAAAAGCTTCATGTGTACGTTGGCAGTGCAAGTTTCCCCTTGGTATTTATTGCTCTAGTGCAGTTCTAAAGCAGGAAAGACTGGAAAGGGAAAATTTACTACCTGCCATGCTTTACTGCTCTCCTGATATGGGAACTGAAACCCTTTTGGTGAAAGGAGTCCTACAGGGAGCCTGCCCGCCTTGGGAAATAAGCGTTTAATCAGCTAAGCTGAGTGAAATCCCATTCCAGTCAAATACCGGCTGCTTTGGGACATGGCTACTGTGAATCTGATTTAAATTAACAGTAACATTTTTATAGGCTAGAAATGATCACTTGTAGTGAACTTGCCATCGCTGATGGATTGCTGTTTCTAAGAAAAAAGGTTATAGGAGTAACACTTACTGGACTTCTGATTTAATAGGGCTCAACTCCACCAGTGACTGTGTTCAAGGGCTCAAAGAAGCCTTACCTAAAAGAATGTATCTTAATTATCAACCATGACACTGGAGAATGTCGCCTAGAGAAACTTAGTAGCAACATCACTGTGAAAAAAACCAGGTGGGTGATTTACAAGAGAAACAACTGCGCTTTACTCATTGTGAAAATCGATTTGTTAATGGGCCTAAATTGAGATATGTAACTACCCATTACTATTTTTAGCAAAACATTATTTTAGAAAGTACCTGGCCTTGTTTAAAGGAGTGAAAAGCCTGCTCTCTCAGCACACTGACTTCACAGCTTTCGAGTCTTGACTGCAAAAGAAATGGGAATTTATTTTTTTTGTTAACTAAAACCTGTTACATTATTGAGAGAAATAGTAACTATTTTCTGATGACTTTGGAGGGAGAAATAAAACCTCTTTGGACAGCAGTTTGCCTACTGTCTTCTGACTGTAAATTAGGAAATAAAAAAAAAGATAAATTCTGTGACAGGCTTCAGTAATTTTAATGGCTTGTTTTTCTCATACCAAGATTTTAAATTTTTTTGTCCTGCTGCTGAGTCCATGTAAGTAACTTCCAGCAGAATTATTATTAAGTGATCCTGGGCAGCCA
The DNA here is from genome assembly GCF_003945725.1 of Corapipo altera. Classification (NCBI taxonomy): domain Eukaryota; kingdom Metazoa; phylum Chordata; class Aves; order Passeriformes; family Pipridae; genus Corapipo; species Corapipo altera. The sequence goes on from NW_020884877.1 coordinate 23,268,841, forward strand.
GGTATAAAAAGAAATCAACTGACAAAGCGTTATAAAGTTATTAGCACTGTATCAAAAAACAAATTTTAACACATTTATAAACAATATTATGCTACTGTAATAACTTACCTAAGAATCTAATGATAGTATTTAGAAAGGCATCAGAAATAATTCCCTTGTACCATATCCCCTGTATTCTGCCTTTTTCCTTGCATCTTGTCTTCTAGCAATTAGAAATCTTTTCCTTTTACCCACAGAGCTGAAGGAAGCAGTAAAGTCCAGTCTCGCATCGAGCAGCAACAGCAGCAAATGCGAAATGCAACCAAAGTTCCCAACAACGTTAAATACTCTCCCTCAAAAGAAAAAATGTTTCCATCTTCTCCTATGGATGATATTGAACGAGGTAAGCTCCACTGGCACGTAAGTTTCAGGAACTTTGCTCTTCACGAGCAATTAGTTCATAATAGCCCAGGTTTTTGTTTGTGTGGTGGGGTTTTTTTGTTTGGTTGGTTTTGTGTTTGTTTGTTTTTTTAATTTGAGATTAAATACATTAGAGGTTTGATCATGTAAGCACTTTACTCTGATATGGAATTGACCACTCTGGCTGAAGTGGGTAACAAAGCAGCATTTGTAACTTGCTAAGGCAAAAATACAGTGAATCATTAGGGTTAATAATGCCAAGGGTCCCACTGCTCCCTCCTTGTCTCTGTCTTCCACTGCTGCGTTAACCAAGTATGTGGTTGATTGTGTCGTGGCACTGGAACCCACTGAGTCACTTCCAGTTTGATGTTGCTCCTTTTTCTTTCTGTGCACTCAGCAAACATAGGTTACAGTGCTTTACAACTCAAAATACACTTTAAATTACCAGATAGAACCTTGTGAAAGATGAGGCTCCAATGAAAAAGACAGCTAAAACCCTGCATAAATCAACCCTTGAGCAGCTATGTGCTGTTTTCTTGAGAGACTCTGGTTTGGTATGACACTCATATTTCACTTAATAGGAGGCCTTATTTCCTTTTGGAGGACAAGGATGATGGCAGGTGGTAATTACTTGCTACAGAAATGCTGACAGGTGGCAGTTTCATTGACTGGAACTGACATCTGCCTCCCAAGTTGTTTTGAATTCCTTTAAACAGATTTTTTTTAGATGTATCATTATGAAGATGGTTTTTGTTTCCATTTTGGTCTTAAGCTCTGACCAGAAATCTATATTGCAGAACAGTGCTAGAATACATCTGTGGCTGCAAAGGGGAAGGAGTACTTGAGCTCATGGAATGAATTGATGCTTTTTCTTGGTGGTCTGTTGCTTTGGGGGCAGTGGTGGTGTCAAACCCACGCAGCTCAGCAAAGTGGCTGCCAACATGTATCAAACTCCTGTGTAGTGCCAGTCCAATTTTGAGTACTACTAAAAATGCAGAAAAATTGACAACTAGGGGTGATAGGGACCTTTTTAAGTCATCTAGTCCATCCTTCTGTCCTAAAATCAGATATTTGATGTAATTTTTAACCTGTTCTTAAAGCCTTCCACTGACAGATCCTGTGTACTCTCTGGCAAGCTGTTCCAGGGCTTTGCTTTTGTTACTGCTCAGGTTCTTTCTAATAAATAGTCTGACAGCAAGCCCATTACTACTTTCATATTTATCATGCAAGTACAGAACATCTGCTTTTGAGTAGTCCTCCATGAAACTCAGGAGCTCAGAAGCTGCTCTGTCTTTCCCATTCATTATCAAAAACGATGCTTCAATCTTTCCTTAGAAGTGGAGTTTTCTGGATCCCTGATTTGTCACTTTCCTTTAGCTTTCTTACAAGGATTCCAAAAACCTGCTGAAGTACAGTCCCTAAACACATTTACTGTTTCAGCTAAGGTTCTAGCAGTGCTGAGTTGAGCAAGGAGGCTGTTTTACAGGCACTATTCATCTTTATACACAAAGACCAAATAGTATCCTGTCTAAAATGTCACAAGACCAAATAGTATCAAGTCAGTTCCGCAAGGGCACAGCGTGGTAGAACAGTGTGTAGGAATCACTGTAACTCACAGACTGTTTAGAAGTGTTGCCCACTTAATCATTCTTCACCCCATGGTTGTGTATCTGACTATTCCTGCTTAAGCACACTACCTGGAACTTGTTACTAACTTCGTTTTCTGGGGTGGGGGAAAGATCTTTCTGCCTTTATCATCTATTATCCTCTAGTACACGTACAGTCCTTCCTTCATTGGTTAAAAATACTTAATTTAAATTCTATCTGCTTGAATTACATCAAAATTCAAGCCAGAGGTCTGATTCCTCAGTTTTTGGTATTAGCTGTTCACTTGAAATTTTTCTTATATTAGACACTGCTGAGGAGGAAGTGGAGTTGAATGCTTAGGACTTGAGTGGGGTTACAGCTCTAGATGGGTGGTAGATCATGTTCTCTTATACATATCCTTAGTAACAGAAGGAGCCTTAGGTGCTTCCATTTTTATTTTCTTTCTGCTCCCCTCCTTATATTTGAGGTGGCCAGTATGGTCTTCTGTTGTTTCTCCTCTTCCTTGGCACTGGGTTAGTTTGTCCCTGTAGCCATAGCTACACTGTTTCAGGTGCCATTTTTCCAGAACTCCATTTTCTTTAGACTGACCTTTGATAAGCCTGGACTAAGTATCTTTCCTTTTGACCAGCCTTTGATAACTCAGAATTGGAAGGCTTCATGGAAGTTTGTGTTGAAGCTGAATCTTTTTTATTTTCCTCTCCTTTCTTCTCTTGATTAAACTCTGCACTGTCTTGTGTCTTGGCGACTTTTGTCTTCAACCTGTCCTGTGCTGGGTAAATTTGAAGTGAGATGAGCCACTCTCCTACTTGGTTTTTGTGTCTGCTCTATCAAAGCCGTTCCTGGAGTCTTCCAAGTGCTTGTAAGATCACCTGAATGATTGTCTGGGTAGTTACAATCTTGTATAGTGATGAACTTCTGTACACTGCATAACTCCTCAAGTCCTCCATTCACCAGGATTCAGTGCTCTGTTTCAGGCTTCTCTCAGCACTCATATTTTGCACAATTATTACATGTACCCTTCTGCAAAGATTAATGCCCTCTGTATGCTGGACTTAGCTACTATATATCAAAAATGCATACTGTGCAGCATGATCCACACCTCCACATCTATAATGAGAACAAGGATTTGCTGCAATCTTCCTAATATAAACCGTGATGGTTCTTTTTGGATATTCTTCATGCTTAACTTGATTCTGAGCAAAATGTCACATGGTCCAAACAAATGTATTGATTGTAAATGCTGAACTGCTGGGAGGCATTTTGGGCGCAGCTGCTGACATCTTACAGCTGACTGATCTGTGCCATTGTAACTGCAGGTTTTAGTCAGTGAAAGGCATCTTTGGGGGTGCTAAGGAAAATACAGAAGACTTGCTAGTTGTGGAAGTTAAAGGCTACGTGGGAATGCAGTACCCCATGGAATGTGGGGTTAAGCATTTGGGTTCACAGTCACCCTTGTTCTAATGCTTAGATTGAAAGGGAGAAAGTGCCTGAACTATGAGAGAAGAAAACCACATGACAGGCTGGATGTTGCCTGTGCCCTTTTCTTTGTTCTGGAGGGTTTTGGTGGGTTTGGTTTGGGTTTTTTTTCAAGTGCTGTAGTGTGTTTACCTGATGTCTGTTGATTTTTTTCTTTTTTTTTTTTTCTTTTTTCCCTCTTCCTTATATTTCAATTATGGTGAATGTTAACTGAGAAACAAATCATGTTGTTTGCAGAGCTAAAAGCAGAAGCCAGTATCATGGACCAGCTGAGTAGCTCTGACAGTTCATCTGACTCTAAAAGTTCTTCATCCTCTTCATCAAGTAGTGAAAATAGTTCTAGTGATTCTGAAGATGAGGAAATGAAGCCCTCTCTTCCTATGTCGATGCCGTATTTGCAGCCCCAGCCTACTGTGTCTGCCATACCACAACAGGCTGTTCCTGACAAAGATGCCAGTCATAACAGATCCCAAGAGAGCAGTGGTCATATGATGAATACACTACGTAAGTACAAAGGCTGTTCTTTTCTTAGTGCACAATTCCAGACATCAAGATTCTGAAAGGAAACCATATTGTTTTTAAGTATGTCTCTGTTATAATTAAAACTGTGGGAAGTGATGCTAGGGTTTGATTGTTCAGCAGCAGGCTGAATTAGACAGTGGGCTAGAAGGTTTGTGGTCCCCAGAGATATTAAATTAAAGCTGACGCAGTTGAAAGTATTTCCTAAACTCTTCTGGCTTCCCTCCAGTTCTATGCATTAGGACTGGAGAACAGCAATTTTGTATTGAAAATAATTGAACTAACAAGGCACTCCCAAAACATATGCTTATAATTTCATGGGTAGAATTATCAGAAAGGTACTATGGCCACAATACTCTGAGTTAGAGAAGAGATGGTGTATTCTTAGACATGTCAGTTACTGTTACTCACGGCAGCGTTCCACCAGACAGCATGGTGAAACTGTCCTTTGCATATAAGGACAGAGGCAATTTGCTTTCAGATGATATTATCTTATTCCACCCATTCAGGCAACTACAGATTTAATTTGAAGAGTAGCTCTTATGTTCCGGAGTGGTTGCTACACAGCCTGGAATTGAGTGCTCAGTGTATTCCAAAAAGGAGAGTTTGGAAAACTCTCACATAAAAAAAAAAAAATCCCACTAGGTAGAGAATCTTAAGTTCACTACCTAAATAGCAGAAATACTCAGACAGAGAAGTGAGTACTCACCTGTGGTTACTCTTCCAAAATGATTACATTTTTAATTAGGTGCTTAGCTGCTGGCTCTTAGTTTGAAGAGATTCCCATCAACCTGGGCTTGCAGCCTAAGACCTTTAAGGTTTACCATTTATATGTAAGCTTGTTATACTGAAATTTTAGACACTGGCAGATCTACTTTTATTTCAGCCCTTAATGGATAACATGAACAGGGGTTTTTTGGTTTTGTTTTTTTTTTTTTTTAGTTAGTGTTTAAATACGTAAATAACCTGCATAGATATTTAATTATGTACTGCATTAACAGATAAGATCAGACTGAAAAGTCCTGTGACTTCATGTGCAAAGGACTAAATGCTGATTTCATTTTGCTGTCGCTGCAGAGAACAATGTCTTCATTTTTACAATTTGCACAATTTTAGAGTGCCATTTATTTCAACCCTTATTCACAAATGTGATTTCCCATTCTCCATGCTTTAAATAAAACTGTTACGAAAACGAGATTAAGCTCGATCCCCAGTGACAGAATCCCAGCTGGCAAAGCTTCCAGTGAGGAAACACATTTACAAGTACAGGTGGCCAAGTCCACCAGTTCCAGCAGTCATAGTGAGAAAATGCTGCTTAAAACATGACAACATCAAAACTGTTCCAGGGGAAGTTGGTGGCTTGGTGGTGCTTGAGAACCACGTTGAGAGGTAGAACCTCTGCCTGTAGCCTCAGGCCTCTGAGCTTGCCCAGCTCTTGAGCTTAATGCCATTTCCTTCTGTTATGGCTACAGATCTGGTACTGCTTAAAATGATTCCATCCCACCTCCAGTGCAGTTAACACTTACAAGACACTTCAACTAGGTAAAGATCAAAATAGTTACTTTCAAGGAGGATGCTTTTCTCTAGCTCCCTTGCTGAGGGAATTTGGCAGGAGAGTGAAACCTGGAGAAACTAAATGGATATCGCATTGTTCTAGTTTGAGTGGCAAAAGTTCTCAGTTGGGATTCTGTACAGTCATTTCTTCCATCTCAAATAATGTTCTGCAAAAATAAAATATTGAATCAACAGATGTCAGCATAAGCTGTTTGCTTGTCTAATCTTGTTTTAAGGTTTGCCTGCTTATGTCTGTGACTAGTGTTTGTGCACCTCTGTAGAGTCAGGGCCATACTGGTTAATTAGTGAAGTTTTCCTCTGACTTGCTGTGCACAGGCAAAAGGCTGGGGGAAGGCTTAGAGAGCTGAGTTTCATCTGGCATGTAGAAATTATACAGCTGAGGTTTTGTGGAACTTGGAAAATGGAGGAGGTGGTGTCTAGAGCATGGTAACCAAATACTTCTGTCAGAGACACATATCTACCTCTCCAGGAATCTAAGGATCGAGACTGCCCCTCACCCCCTTTCTACCTTCAGAAGCTGGTTATGTAGGCTCACAACTTGCCTTATAACAAAGTTAGTAAATGGTGGCACTAATGAATCTGTTCTTCATGAATATTTGATCATATGTTGCTTTATGTCTACTTTTTGTTTAAACCACGGTTATGTTAAACAAAGTAACTTTCCAAAGAAAACCCAGCATAGATGGGCTATTTTGGGGCCTTGTGTTATGTACATAGTATTCAGCACAACTTCAGTTCTTTTTATACTTGGTGCTGGTACAAGCAGCTAGTCAAGAAATAATTTTCCCTTGTATTAGTTTGGTGTAGCTGTGACCACTAAGGTCTGTGAAACACGGATCACTCCTATGAGTTTCCCTGTCCCCTCTAACTAGCAAGGATTCAGTTGAATATATTATATTCACCAATTTAAAAGCATAGGAAATGTTGTAATTTGCAGTGCAATCTATTTCCCCAATTAATATTGCTAATAAGCAACTGGCACTGTGAAAACTGAATTCAACTGTTTTTCCCCATTTCACTGCTGCCCCATAAGTACAACAGAGTTTCTTCAGAGTCCACATTAAATGAGCTTTCTATCTTTGCACCAAATCCATTGAAATCTGCCAGCTCTAGACTGTATTACTTTGCCATCTCTCTGAAGGTGTTTTTTGGAGGTACGGTTATAAAAATGGGGCAGAAAGTTTACCCTGAAGTAAATCCTAACGTATTATTTCTGCCTCTGGAACTTGGAGTTCTTGCTTTCCCATCTGCTAGTTTTCACAAGCACTGATATTTTTGGCTGGTGTTACAGGGTTTGTGTAATTTCTATTAACTATGTTGAAATAACTTTTGAAGGCTGCAGAAACAGTATTTGGAAGGTTATCTTCTTGTTCACACTCCCTGTCCTCTCCTAAAGTAGGTAGTGCATAACAGGGCTGGGATTTCTAAGAATACACTGTAGTTCTCCTTTGAGTGATAAATACATGAGTTTAATTTACCAATACCATTCTCTGTCTTGAAGTACTACTTTTTAGGATATTAAACTGTTCTGAATAGTTATTGACAAATAACTTGATTTTGTTCTTTCTAAATTGATTTTAAAATTTTATCTTAAAATAATATGGCTGTAAATTTTTTCTATATAGAGAGATGGAAATGAAAGAATTGTCTACAGTAGTACTTTAAAGATTGATGGAAACAGCCATGTTCACTATTCTTTTCTTGTAATAAAGTGTTTTTGTTTTGTTGCAGAGAAACATGTACCACTTTCTAAGCCTTAGTGATGACATAGTGGAAAACAAAGGAAGGCTAAATGCAGCCATGTTAAAGACTCCAGTGTTCTGGCAGAAATGATATGCCTGAGAACAAAAGATCCAATCTGAGTGTTTTGTGGGGTTTACCCCCTTGAGGTTACTTTTTCATCCATCTGCAAAAGGGATCTGTGGAGGGTGCTGCAGCTGAGGAAAGGGCAAGTGAAAATAGTGTCCCAACTCAGTTTTCTCAGTTTCAGTGATTTTTGCTTTGCTTTTTAGGCCATTTCTGCACAACCTGAGATGAATTCCTTTTTTTTTTTTTTCTTCTTCTTCTGTTGTAATGGCTGTTTGGCAAGGGAGGTGTGAGTAAAAGCATACTAGTTGGCACAGACTCTTAAAAACGTGTGGGAAGTTGCTAGATACAATGTAGATTGTGTATAGCATGCTGCTGTATTTTTTGTGAGTTATCTGTCATCCTGGGAAGATTCCCTCATTTCTGCCCCCTGAGCTTATGGACATCCATGGCAAGCACAATATAATCTTTCTTCTTACTTCCTCATTTTGAAAAATACATATATATAGCCACCAAATTAAAGTGCTGTGTAAAATTTCTTTTGATGTTTTGTTTCTTCACTTGTTCCAAAACCAGTTTGAAATAGTAGGTCACTGATACATCTTTAAATGGTATGTCAAAGAGCTGCTCTTCTTGATTGAGACACCACTCTGTTTTCAAGTGCAGCCGAGTAGCATTCAGATGTGTTTCAAAAAAACCCAACAACTTGTTTTTCACAAAGCTGCATTCGCCAGCAGTTTTCCCACTTATGAAGCAAAAAAATGTGGGTGGCAGAGATAGCTAGGTGTTGTCTTTTGTGATCTGGTGATATTAAATAAATGCACTTGTGCAAATAAGCCAATGGCTTCCTTGCCCAAGGTTTTAAAATTGTAGAAAAGGGATCTCTCCGAAGTTCTGTCACTGGGGAATTTGGTTCTACACTTATTTATTCTCTTACCATAGAATAGTTCGGGTTAGAAGGAACCTTTAAAGATTGTCTGGTCCAGTCTCCCTGACCTGAGTATTAGCTTTTGTAAGCCTTTTTAATTGGGAAAGGGAATATCTTGAAAGAAGAAAATTATTTCCTTGAAAATGACTAATATGATGACTCTCTCTTCTAGGAAATGACTTGCAGCTGAGTGAATCTGGAAGCGATAGTGATGACTGAACAACTTTCTGGCCTTAAATGTATCACCTTTTTTTGCTAAATATGTCTTAGCATCTGTTTTGCACTAAGATTAGATTACCAGAGACTGGAATGAATGTCCTCAATTTTGATAATAGACATCCTAATTTTCTACTGATACATCATGTCTATGATAGAGCAGCATTGATATCCTGTCAGTGCTATGGTTATGTGTTTATCTTCAAATTACTGTATTTACAGTAAAATTGTGTATGATCTGATTTTGATTATTTTTGCCTCAGCCACCTGTTTTACTTGAAACTGATTTGTAACAGCTAGTTACTTTATATAAATAGCTATGGAATGGAGAAATTTCTGATATTTATGGAGGCAAGTTTCCTTCCTATCATTTAAATGCTGATCTGACAACTTTGACTTGGAGGGAGTGAAAGGGAGAACAACTAAATGAGGTCTGCTGTGTCAGCTACACTTTTTGTTCAGTTCACAGTTCATACCTTTAAGGAAACTGCTGAATAATGTGGTCCACTAGTGCAGTTACAGTTTACAATTGTTCAACACATTGCTGAATTCTTAATTTCATTGTATTATGGGACTTTATATTTCTGAGCCTCAAGATTCCTAAAGGAACTTGTCTATTCTCTGCCTTTTTTATGTAACTTGAATAGGCTGGTCTTTTTACAACCTTTTTGTATCTAAATTTAGGTAACTGCAGAGACAGCAATGAATTTCCTTCATTTGATTCTGTAACGGAAATCAGAAAATTTCTTTGTAAAAGTATAAAAGTAATTTAATAAAGCAAATATTTATCATTTTCATGTGTCAGATGCTGTTTTTACTGGTTAAGAACTCCACTTTCTACCTGAAATAGTGAAGTGAAGAGGTCAGGCAAAGAAATAAAGGAGTGAAATGGTAGCTAATACAGACTCCTCACCCTGTCTGCAAGACTCAAGTGTTTGTTGCTTTTGCTACACTGAGATGAGCTTAGTAAGAGCTCACCAAAAGTTTGTGGTGGTTCAAGTGTACTGATGAATGTTTGTTACAAATTACATCCAAATGCCAGTGGGAAGTGATACTATATTAGACAAGAAAAGGTCTTATTTTTCTGTCATTTGGAGTTATACTTCAAGACCTGAAGAACTGTATGTCAAACTCCAAGTTTCATCCTGTAATTTACTACTGAAGAGGTTTGTAACTAACAGTAGGAAATGTCTGTAGGGTGAGTTCTGAAGAGATAAATCTGTTCAGTCTTGCACAGAAGTCTCCTTTGCTGGCTTGCAGTGGTTGGGTCACAGCTCTGTGTCTAAACTGAGAGGATTGAATCCCATATGTAAGCCTGAATGCGCAGACATGAAAAAATGCACACTCAGGAAATGTATACAATAGATGGTACTAGACCAGCTTATTCTCTGAACTATGCTCTGAGTATCAGCCCAGTGAAATATGTGAAATGAAATATGTGAAATTAAATGAAATACAGGAAATGCTGCTTTCCAATGCTTCCATACCTTATGCTCTGTACCCCGCACTATGGTGCTGGTCCATGCTCTGCAGCAGGTCACAGCTTGCTGGTCTTCCGGCTTCCTAAAGTTGGCATCATAAGAAGCAAAACATTCTTGTGTTTATGCTCAAAGGGAAAAGCCTGAGTTAATAGCCATGGGTGAACAGGTCTTTGAGGAGAAAAGGGCTAATGCACAACCTTGAGGAAGGCTGCTGTGGAATGACCCCTGTAAGAGAAAGTGTCTTGAGTTCTCTGATGGATCATACTGTTGGTGTGGGAACTCCAACAGAGCACCTGGTTCTTGGCACGTGCTGTTGATAAGGTCTGCAGGGTGATGTGAGGAGCCCAGATGTTGCAGGTAACCTTAGCACTGAGGAACAACCCTGTGTGCTAAATAACAGGGAAGCATGATAATGCAGTGTCCTGAGCTGAAATGCCCTTTTTTTGCCTTTAGCCCTGACCCCAGTGGTTCATTTGCATTAAAGCCTTGCCTTGGGCAAATGCTAAATTCTAATTCCAGCCAGAATGCTGATTTATTTTTTTTTTTTTTTAGTAACTATGTTCAGGGTGTATGGGAGTGAACAGATGTGTGGAATGAGGATGAGGCCAGGGTCTAAATCATGCAGAGTGTGTGTACACATGGATTATAATCACTCCTCTGGCAGTATAACTACTGAGTGCAATCTACCTGTGTCTGTGTGTAACTGCACTCACATGGATACAGGTGCTTAAATATAGCTCTGGGAGCAAATCAGATTTCCAAGTTCCTGGGTCTCAGGACTGTAACTAAGCCTGTGCTATCTTTAGGAATTGATCTTTGGGTTGAAAGCTTTCTAGGATGGCAAGAGTGTTGTCTAAGTTTTTGTATAGTATGTAGTATACAGTGGTTAGTGGCCAGTCAGGCCCTACGCAATATAAATAATTGTGTGATCTAGATGGAAATGTTTTGTCAAATGCACTATTGTGGTAATTCAGGAAAGGCTCCCTTTAAATATCATGACAGGAGACAAGATTCTGTAACAGGGTTCTTGGGGAGATAAGAGAAAAAAGATAACATATAAATGCATGAAGGAAAAAAGCTCTACATGCCATTTCCAGCCCGAATATTTGTGACCTGGTCCCTCTTATCCATGTACCTGTTGAATATCGGCAGGAGACCTAAAGAGCTTGCTTGGCCTGTTTTCATAGGGGTTGGCCAGGGTCTCATTTATGACTTACTGGGGGCATTTCTTCCCCTAAGGTTTGGGTTGCGTGCCCTGAGCAGTGCCAAGACCTCATATCTCCTACTGCAGATTGTTCCCAAATGGCAGGAGTGAGAAGGGAGTTGCACTGAGATTTAAAAGGAATTTTCTTTCTTGGACCCTGATTTGAAAATTCTAATCTCCCTTAAAAACAGTTTTATTCATGTGATATCAATTTAACTGGAAAGTAATAAAATCAGCAACTGCTGTAAGTTCCATGACCACTGTTCCTACAACCTCTAAATACCTCTTTCAAGGTAATTTGAAATGTATCTGGCTCTATCTTGTTGCTTTCAGTTATTTTGCCTTAACATCCAGAGATTTAAAGCATGTGTGTATGTGTGTGTATCTCTAAACAGCAGATATATTTGAAGAATATTTTTTTATTGTGACATTATATATTTTACTGTGACATTATAATTAAGCTATTGTGTATACTTTGGATTTGTGGAACAGCTGCTTATCACTTATATTGATAAATCAAAAATGCCTTTCAAATGCAGCTGAAAACTTCAGAATTTTTTAGTCTTCTGACTACTGCAGCGCTAAGGACCACTGCAGGCACAGCTCACCAGAGCCCTTCTCTCTGCATGGCACCTGGTATATGCACAGTTTTTTTGGTAACTATTTCTCCACAGTTGCAGTAGTTAACCCTTGTTAAGTCTTGAAATGGTGACTATATGTGCTTACCAATTGGACCTACCTTGCCTGTCAGCTTCCAATTTTTGTAAGAACTCTGTCCTACTCTTATTTTTCATAAACCTTGCCCTGGGCCATGTGGAGAGGCTGAGGTGATCTCTTCAGAGCAGCCCTGGCACCACTGTATTCCATGACTGACACTGGGATTGCCACTTACTTGGAGTTTTCTTTCTGTCTGTAATTCCTTCTTGAGATCCTTGCCCCTAATGCTGTAATGTGTATTTAGGAAGATCTAGTTTATAACACAATATAATGTCCAGATAAGTAATAATCTTAATTCCCATGTAATCGTTCAAAATTATTTTGATGCCTAGGCATGGATTACTGAAAACAGATGCTCATCAAAATCATGATATCAGCATCAGCTGGAGCACAGCTTGTTGTGGAGTTTGTTGTCAAGGCACCTGACACGATCAGCTTTATTGCATGGACTTTGCTCTTCAATTTGGAGGAAGGCAGGAGACAACTATTTTTCAGATTAAAGGACTTTAGTAAGTCACTTCCGTGCTAACAGACAGTGAATCACCTTGAGAAGAGAGCCATGGTATTTCTAAGAAGAATTGTTTGTTGGGTCTTCCTTGACTGATTTCTGGGGAATCCAGTATGAACAGATAATCTCAGATAATAGTTTGATTTGGTACTCAAGATTTTGGTCCACAAAAATTGTATAATTTCTGGCCAACGCTTTTTATTTTCTTTAGAATTTCTACAGGAAGGTTTTTGAGCACAGCCAAGCAGATTGTTGAATCATCCTTAAACAGAAGAGATGAGAGTGCCTAAGATGGACAGAAATGAAGAAATTCGGAGGAAGAAAGAGAAGACAACTTGGTTTATGATGGTTCCTAGGCTAATGCCTGCAGTACAGGTATGTTCCTCCTCTCACCTCTTTCTGAGGTCATTCAGCTAACCACATAAGGTTCTGAGGACAGTCTTAAGTAGATAGGGAGTTCAGACCAGCTTTTTGAGGACATGTAAAAAGAAGAATGAGGATAAAGAGTTTTGAATATTGTTAAAATATATATTCCTGCTGCTTTGAGGAAGGTAGGGGAAATGCGATAAGAAGGTGAAGATGTACCTAAATGAGGTGAAAAAAAAGTGTGAAATGATCATTTCTTTCACGGTTTAGACCTCAAACAGGATAGGAGTAGTCATCCACATCCGAGGGAGGATAGAAAGACCTATGTGTCTCAGCTATTACTCTGCCCAGTTCAATGAAACTGCAGCAACAGCTTCTCCTGGTTGTTAACTGGTTAGCAGTAGTATCCCGAGGCAGCAGCTCCCTGCTCACCAGCTTTATGCATAGGAGTGGGCTGAAGTAGTGGAAATCTCCAAAGAGTCTGTTACTGTGGGGTTTCTTTCTCCACTTGCAGACTCTCCTGTTGAAGAAATGCTCCTGAAGGGCAGACTCAGAGCTTAAGGTTTGGGTCAGCAGGGAGAACTACTCAGCTCTTAAGCAGAGATACCAACTTCATACAGGGTGTTTGCAAAGGCAATGCCACATCTGCTGGGAACAGCGAGGGCTCAGGCTCTAGTTGTTTCTGCGGTTTTCTGAATCCATAGAAGAAATGAGTGTGTTCTCAGATTTTCCTTCTCTGAAAAGCAAATCCTCTGCTGTGGTGAGGAAGGAATGGAGGTTAGAGGCAAAGATGAAGGAGCCTTTCATTCAACAGAGAAGACTTTGTTGATGTACAACACATACCTGGTGAGTTAGCTGCTGAGACCTCTCTTGACTCGCTTTGAACAGGGGCCCTTGTTACAGAACCTGTTCTCCATCTCTCATCTCCCATGTGCTGTGCAGCTTGGCTTGTTCTCATAACTGCTTACGCATGACAGAGGATTATTTGCTCCATCTAAGAGATGAGGCCTTCTTCATGCTGTTATTTAAAGTTTAAAGAAAAGTGGAGTGTCTTAAAAAGGTAATTAAAGAAGACCCAACAGCAACCCAAACTCTTCTTTAATATCTTAAGTTTCATTTCCACATGCTGTGTGTCTTGTTCTACCAGTTTCAATGCTCTTGCAAAACAGTTGCACAATGACTTCCTTTTAGAAACCAGCAGAATTAAACTTGAGCTCACCTAATTGGATATACCTTTTCTAAGATCCTCAATGTACTGGGTTTCCACTAAGCTCTGCAGCCCCCGCTTTCTCCTGTGCCTTTTCATTGCCATGACTTTTGCAATAAGTACTCAGGGGCATCCTCATATGCAGCTCCCAGAGACAGGGGAGCTTGCTGCAGCCTGAAATACCAACTCATCCCTTAACCAATTTCCTTTTTACACATTGACAATTTATGAAAAGATCTATTCTTTCACCACAGTTTTGGTCCAAGTCTTTACAGCAGTATTAAAAATCTCCCACTACTAATGTTCCTAAAAGTGAAGGCTGTTTTAAAGGCCAGTGTCTAATTGAAATTCCCCCTTCAAATAAAAACATGTTTGTGCCAGTTTCTGATTTTTCTGGAATAACAACAGCACGACAGAGGCAGCACAAGGTAAAGGGCTCATCTGAGCATCAGGATCAGACAAACTATTTTGGAATTACTTGTCCTTCAGCGACTCTACTGGAAATGTTTATGTGCTTTACGATCCTCTCCCACCACAGTGTGGAATAACTTCTACTCCCTTGCTGCACAAAGACCTGTGAAAGTTACCAATAGAAACATTTAGCTAATATTTCATAAATGCTTTTTTTAATACATGCTGGTGATTAAAAATGTTTGCCAAATGTGACCTGAAGGTACATGGGGAAAACTCCACGCAGATAAGCAGCTATGCTTGTCTTGTCCCCTTATTTGAGCTCCTTCTCCCCTTACAAGCCAGACTTTGCCTGGTAACCTTCACCAGGACATGGTGTTTGTCAAGGATACTGATGATCAGTGGCTGTGTTTAACAGAGGATGCAAGACCGTTAAGCTATTTAAGAAGTTCTTGTCACAATGTCTACATTTTAGAAAGTACCACCTGGAAGGAGAGTACTGAGCTTAGTGGGGACTTTTTATCCCCATTAATTTGTAAAACGAAATGACTACTAGAAGCTTAGAACCCATCCCTGCCTTTGTACTTTCCATTTGACTCCCTCCTGGTGATGAAACAACAGCTACTCACAGGTGAATAACTGAGGGCCCCAAGAGAGAAACTTGTTAAAGTTTTAATAATGTCTCGGCTATATTTATAATTCTGTAGAGATGAGTTGAGCTGAGCAAGCCAAAGAATCTGCTGTGTTACATCAGAGCCTTTGATCCAAATGACCTCTGTTGTGGAAACAGTAAGTGCTTATGGTGCACAAATCCCCCTAAACCTAATGAAAATACGTGTGAGATTGCCTGTGCCGTACTGGAGAATGACTGCTATCGGGTAAATTCAGCTGCTGTTAACTGGGAGCAGCTCTGTGATGGGAGATTGGCAAACAGCCAGTGTCCGTGGGATGTGGCAAAGGTGGCAGCGGATTGATCTGATGCTTTCTGGGACCTTGACAGCAACACCCAGGCAGGTGCATTTGTTGTTGGAAGTGCAGAGGCTGCAAACTGCTCCCTGCTGTGTGGTAGCTGTGAGTCTCCTGGGTCTTATCAGCAGCTCACACCACACAGAGACCTCCTGCCTGATAAAGATGCTCAGCTGCAAGAGGCTGCCTCACAGCTGTGTTTCCTTCACTTTGTGCTTCTTTGACAAGGAGGAGAGGCTGCACAAATGGTAACTTTTCCCCTAAGCTAAAGTAAAACTGTAATTTCAACCTTGCTTGCCTTGGCACTTCTCGCACCTTTCCAGTTTACAGGGATGCTGGCAGGAAGGAAATATTTTGGTCATCCCACAATGTGAGGTGACTGTTCCAGGTAGCACAGTGGCTCAGCAGCAGGTCTCCTCTCTGCTGGACTCTGCTCAGGTGACAAAGCCACACAATTAATACCCAGCCAGCTTGCTGTGCTACTACAGCACTCCCAGACTGCCACAAACACAGTTCCAGTGAAATCAGGTCATTTGGCCTCACAAATTTCTTTTCCTCCATGCTACCATGAGCTTCCCAACTCTCTTAAGCAAGAAGGGCATTTATGCCATGGCTCTCTCACTCTACTCTTCACATAGTTACCCTATTTTGTTCCAGTTGGTGCAAGAGTATTTTAATCATAGTTGTTTCTTCTGACAAAGGAAAGAGGCTCAGTCTTCCTAAAAAGGTGCCAGTTTCAAAGCATAAAGAACATCTCAGAAGGGAGGCAAACCCTGGGAACCACATCAGGTAGCCCTTTTCCCTCTGGGTCTGAGTTAGTCACACATCCCAGCTCACAGTCCTGTCAGGACATAACCCCCCGAGCTGCATGGCCTCCCAGCCTCCAGCACTATGGTCCATGAGGAAAGAAAAATCATAAAGTACAAATGTTTGAGTCACAAACAAAGGATGGGTGAGTAGGATTAGGTGAGGCTGTGCTGACTAACCCACCCCAGCAACAGGCAAGTATTGCTCCCAATTTGTCCTGAAGGAAACAGATCTGGCTATGCTGAAGCTCAAGCTGGTGCTGGAAGGTGCTGTTGGTGCAGAAATATCTTAACTCTGATCCTGGGCCACCCTGCCAAAATGGCATTCCAGGTCTGGGTTTGGCTGGATTTACAGAGAGACATCACAAAATCGATGATAAAAAGCAAACCAGGGATATATCATTGCTGCTGTTGCATCTGACAAAGGAGTGTCAAATCCCTTGAGGCAGAAACAATTTATGTGTGGCCCAAAATGACTCATTAGGAGCTGTTTCAAACAATTGGTGTCTCTATATTGAAAAAGCTCATCCTGATGAATTTGGCAAGGACACAATTTCAGATTACTTTATAGTCTGCTTTGTAAAGCCGTACACAGGGTTAATGACAGTTTAGTATTAATTGTGTATCTCTGGCAATTTGCAGAGAGACATTTGTCTGACTAAAATCTTGTTCCTGCTTTTAACATTTCTAGTTCTTGAACAACAAAACAACTGGAAATTAGAGCACTGCTTTCTCAAATGACTTTATCTGGGCTTTCAGGATATGACACAATTAAGTATTTAATTGTGAGGCCCTGTATGGACAGCATAAAATTTATGCATCCCCAGACACGGTGCAGCCTCCCTCAGACTAGAGTGTGATGGCTGTTTGCTAGTGACCAGCAGTGCCAAAATAACTCTTTGGAGAGGCAGGGTTACAGCTGGCTGACACTGGGCTGGGCAGAAACAAGCTGGTCAGGGTGCCTTTAGCAGTAAAGCAGCTTACCTGTTCAGTCACGCTGACAAGCAGATGCAAAAATACAAAACTGTGGCTTCTTATCACAAGCAACATGTGTGAGCGGGGTTTGAGACCTGGCTGCTTTGAATTTCCAGGAATTAGCTGGTAATGCTTTAGCTTTGTTAAGATAAAACCCTGTGTTTGCAAGGCCTGCTTCACTCTCCTTTGTGTGTGTGTGTGTGCTGAGATACAGACAGCTCTGAAGAAAGAGCATTTGGTGCTGTAGATTCTGGTCTCAGCTTCAGCAAGATAAAGACAACTGTTATGCAGGAATTGTTCAGTGAAGGGTACTTGTTTACTGCAAGGCAGAAATGGTTGATAAATTTCATTTTTCATTTATAATGGCTTGAAATGCCTTAGAGTAGTAACAGGGATTTTAAATTCTGACCATTATTTAAATTAATTGTAAAATTCTAACTGACTTCCATGTGACTAAAATGACAGCTCGAATTTACAAATATCCAAGTGGCATTCTTCAGGGCATGGAAAAGTAATTTCCAGGAGGAATATATAAATGCACAATGACATCCACAGTCCCTGTTCTCAGCTTATTTTGAATGACTGGTGTGGTCTCATCGGTCTTTCTGCACTTCACTCTTCTAATGATTACCAGCAGGACCATTCATCCCTGTGCACTAGCACAGCCAGACTGTTAGTGGGAAGAGAGTAAAAGCTCCAGGAGTATCCCCTCTTCCAGAGTTTTGGTGCAGAGACATGGGCTGAGCTAGAGCTGCTCCCCAGCAAAGAGGAAGTTTAAATTTAAGCCAGATTTTTTTTTAACTGCAATTAAAAAATACCCGAACTCGTAAAAGTGCTTGTATTTCATGTGCTTGCAGGTTTCCAAAAGTCTAAACTTGGCATCCCAAATAGTTCAACCTATTTGACCAGACTGACCCCAACTCCAGTTTGTACCCTCTCTGAGCAAACCTTTGTTTAAATTTCAGTTCTTCCAGATACACACAGTTTTTCAGGAGTTTGTCTTTCCCCAAGGAGCTATATTTGGATACTGGTGAAGTGTGTATACATTTCTGTGATTTTATGCTGCATTTTTGTTGCTTGTCAGTGGCAAATTTCTCCTGCGATTCCTCAGATCTGCCACAAGCACCCAGTCCCACTATCATGTTACACCTTCCCTCAGCGCCGGCGGCAGGGCGGCCATGGCCGAGGGGCCGGCGCCACCTCCTGGGCACGGCTGAGGGGGCAGAGCCGGGCGGGGGAACACCCGCTGCGAGGCTGGCAGGGAACGATCGAGCAGAGTCAGTGCTGCGGGCAGAGCCCCGGTGAAAACGGGGCCCAGGAGCAGCCGAGGGTACAGCCAGGTTCCCTCAGTGTGGGAACCCCTCCGGGTTGCCAGCAGGCAGCGGCTGGCACAGGAGAGGCGGGCGCTCAGGAAAGCCCTCAGTGTGCCGTGCTCCCGATCTGCGCTGCCTCGCCTTTCCGCGGTTGGTAATGCGGGCTTTTATCCCTTCCAGATGGGTGTTTCTCAAACACCTCAGCTGGGGGGAGAGAACCAGCATGGTCCCAGGTGCTTTGCCAACACTGCAGGCTGATGCTGGCGCTGCGAGGCAAGGCCTCGCACGGGGCAGCGTGTGCTACATGGTGCCTGTGGCCTTGGGACTCCTTGGACTTGTCCAGCAGAATGCTACTCATGAGAAAACGGGGAAGAACACGTATCAATCTCATTTGTGTCAGAAAGCCACAGGAAGGGTGCTTTTCCTGGGCGAAGGTGGTGGGACAGGTCCTGTGCTGGTGCCCTGTCAGACACACGTTCTGAGGGCTGGGCAGGTACCTGGACACTGCTCCGAGCATGAGTGAGAGCAAGCAGTGCTGCTCTAACGCTGCTACCTGTTTCCAGGCAGGATTTGACTTGCATTCAGGCAGGTCAGAGCTTGGGTCTGGTGGACCTGAGCCTGTCTATGCAGGCATGCCCAGAGTCTGGGGAGGTGTTCAATAGAGATCTTATTTGCACTTAAGAGCCTCCCAAATTCAGTGCTTCCCAAGCATAACCCTCAGTCATTGCTAAGCATTGACTGAAGGTGGAATTCTGGGGAACAGGATTTAGCAATCATGCTGAGATTTCACAGAACTGTACAAGTTAGAAAGAGTCTTTTTCCCTCAGTTCATGCAGGGTCAGCCTCAACAGTTTTTCATGGTTTTTATCTGATGGATCAGAAAGGAATCACATCCATATATCCTTGCCCTGATTGCTGCTACCCTGCATGGAAGGAGACAGTCATTGTTGAGTGAGATATTGAGTGAGGCAACAAAGTAACCAGTGAGAAATGGGAGATTTGCACCAATTAATTGAATTTCTTGGCTAATATGCAGCAACAAAGAAAATCTGGCCTAGTTAAGCTGTGAGTCTGCTGGTGTGGGAATGCAGAATGAATTCCACAGAGCCACAGAATCACAGACTATGCTGAGTTGGAAGGGACTCACAAGGATCATCAAGTCCAACCCTTAGCCCTGCACAGGATGATCCCCAAGAGTCACAACGTGTGCCTGAGAGTATCATCCAAATACCTCTCGAACTCTTTCAGGCTTGGTGCTGTGACCACTTCCCTGGGGAGCCTGTTCCAGTGCCCAAACACCATCTGGGTGAAGAACCTTTTCCTAAGATCCAACCCAAACCTCCCCTGACACAACTTCAGGCCATTCTCTTGGATCCTGTCACTGGTCACCACAGAGATCAGTGCCTGCCCCTCCTCTTCCCCTTCCAAGGAAGTTGTAACTGCAATGAGGTCTCCCCTCAGTCTCCTCCAGGCTGAACAGACCTAATGCCCTCAGCTGCTCCTCATTCGGCTTCCCCTCAAGGCCCTTCACCATCTTCGTTGCCCTTCGTTGGACACTCTTCAGTAGCTTAATATCTTCCCCAATATTCCAGGTGAGGTTGCCCCAGTGCAGAGCAGAGTGGAACACTCCCCTCCCCTCGACCAGCTAGCGATGCCCCCAGAACATGGTTGGCCCTCCTGGCTGCCAGGGCACTGCTGACTCATATTCAACTTGCCATCGACCAGGACCCCCAGGTCCCTTTCTGTGGCACCCTTTCCAGCATCTCATTCCCCAGTCCGTCCTTACATCCAAGGTTGCCCCATCCCAGGTGCAGGATCCAGCGCCTTCCTTGTTGAACTTCATATGGTTGGTGATTGCCCAGTCCTCTAATTTGTCCAGGTCTCTCTGCAGGGCCTCCCTGCCTTTGAGGGAGTCAACAGCTCCTCTGAGTTTTGTGTCATCTGCAAACTTGCTTAGTATCCCTTCCAGTCCTGCATCCAGTCCTTTATGAAGATGTTGAAGAGCACTGGGCCTAAGATGGAGCCTGCTTCTTTTTTTTTTTAACCCCAAAAGTCAGTGTGGCAATGGAATACTGAAATGAATCTGACTTTGGATCCTATTGGGCCCAATAGTCTAATCCTTCTTTCATTCTTCTGATTCACATCTGCTCAACTGTAAGGAAGCCAGGAACTCTTCTATGAAACCTATGCTGCTAATGAGGACACAGAACATAGAAGAAAAATAAATTTATAGGAATCAGAAAAGAAAATTTATTGTTTTAAAGACAAGATACTGGACTTATAAATCCGGCAATATTTATATAAACTAATTTTACTTGCTGCTGTTACAGAAAGACCTCTTAAGAGAACCAGATTCTTAAAGGCAGCTCTTCCATACAGTTTAGAACAAAAAGCACACATCCCATCATTTTCCTGTGTCATCAAATATCTGCTAGCTTTGGAATTTAGCAACAGTCACAAAGCTGAGATAACAAGGAACGTGGCACACACCCAACTTCAAGAATGCAAGTAGCCCATTCTTAATGTGGAGCACAGGTAGCACTGGCACATGATATCAGTTCAACTTACTATTTTATGTTTTCAAATACTGAAGGTACTAGTACCAGCATGAAGATCAAAACAAGTCTTCCTTTACAGTTCCTTACACAGCTTTTTCCCTTTTTGTGCATTAAAATGCAACAGTTCTTATCCTATCAATCTTACTTTTAATGCATTCCTTATTAAAATGCTGTACCTTTTCCTGAATAAAATATTTTTTTAATTAGTCAATCTTTTCTGTAACCCTGAATTGTCACATCACAGGAAGATGTGTATCAGATTAGGAAGTGAAGTGGAATCTAAAATAGGATTCTGGCATTCGAAGGTTATTTGTCATATGGAGATTTGTGCCATATCAGCCATTTTATACATGGCTACAAGGGAAAACATCTGCAAGGTCTAACAGCTGATAAAGAGTAACCTGCCCTGCTACTAAAAAAAAGGAAGACTGCATTCTATTCCTCTCTCTGCATTTCAAAGGGACTAGCACTTCCCAGAGCATCCTTCAGCTGTCTTCACAGACTGCAAGCCCTCTGCTCCAAGGTCTGTCTCTCACTAGATGTGGGGATGACATCTTGCAGAATGCAATTGTTGTACCTGGTGCTTTTAGGCACCAGAGACCATTTCTGCTAATGATTATTCCTCACAGTAACCCCCATGGTGGTGCTTCTGTTGCAAATCAGGAAACTGTAGAAATAAATCTCACTCTCTTCCAAGGGTGTTTTGTGGTTCAAGCAGAGAGTTGCAATGCAAGGGATCATTCTTGCCTTGCCATTGGCTCTGGTGTGACTGTAGGCAAGTAATATCCTCCCTCTGTAGGAACTTCATGTCTCTGAAAGCCTGTTTCTGACACGAAAAAGTGGTTGGGTGTGAAATCTCTTGTGTAGTAGTAAAGTAGAAGAGTGCTTTGTTCTTGCTTAGTTGTCTTTTATTACTTACCACATCAAAGAAGAAAATGGTAGAGGTCATCATCACAGGGGGAAATGCCTTTTGAGGAATACTTAATTCACTGAAAAATATAGTTTTGTGGAATAAAATTGTTTGTGAATCTGGGTTGAGTTCAGTCAAGTATTTTGGCCAAAAATGAAGAGGGAGAACTTTTCCAAGGAAGGTTTTATTCTGACAGCCTGAGAATAAAATGTGACACATTTTGTTGAAAGTGATGTTTATTTAAATCACTACAATTTCTTTTCAGGAAAATGAGACATTTACTGTTACCTGGAGGAGGAAAGGGCTCAGAGTTGACTGAAAAAGCCTGAAAAAAGCCTCAAACTGTGTGAGGTCAGCCTAATTTATGGGTTATTAGAATGTCTTTTCTCAGCCATCATTCAAAGCTGCAGGTCCTTGTCATGCTACACCTGGGTTGATGAGAAGATTCTCTGATGCTTTTCTTATCTCAGAGTTACAGTTTGCTGCTACTCTCACTTGCAGGAAGAATTTGGCTCACACCTCAGTGAAGAACACAATGGAGGGGTAGCCATTTCCAAAGAACTACTTGAAACTAGTGACTGTATCGTATGGATGGGCTTTTAGATGTGGAGTGATCCCCTAGAAGAGCTGCCTCCCTCCCTTTCCCCCTCGAGTAGGAAGTGCTCATCATCATCCTCTTCATACCTCTGACATCGAACTTTGTGTAGCTTGGTGATGTTGGGAGGGAGCCCTGATTTCTAAGACAAATAGTGCCAGACTGAAGCCGTTTTCAGTTAAGATAAATTGTGTTGTGTTCCTGCTGTGTTCTAAACTGTTCGAATATCAGATAAATTGTCTTATGGGGAAAAGCTCCTAACAGGCAAACCCTGCCTCTCTGTTAGTTTGGTAAGGAGCCCTAAAGCCCTGGAGGAAGAGGGAGAAACTGCTGCAGCTATTCTCCAAGATCCATTGGTGACTGTGAGGTCTTCACGTTGGGAAAAGCTGCTTTTTTTTTTTTCCCTTGAAACTGAGGGACAGGGCATGGTGACTATAGTTGTTTATGTTTCTTATGAACGTGCTGATGGGGAAATTGAGGTGTCCTTCTGCAAGGACTTAACTAGTAAGGGTCAGGAATGATAAAATTCCTGGAAAACATGTATAACATCATTTTCAAAGCCTGGCTTAGCCATCAAATGTGGATGTCGATGAAGGAGTCTCTCCTACATGCTGGATTGCAGCCCTGTGTGTCCCTGATGCAGCAGTGACTCAGGATGAGCTCTACAAGTTGTTCAGCACAACTGTAACACCACTGCTTTGGTGGGCAGATGGGAGGTTTCTGGAGCACATGCCAGTCCCTGGGCTGGCCATGCAGTGGCACTGAAAGCAAAGCTAAATCCCAGATATCAACTCTAGCAAGGTGTGTGCTGGCTACAAGGAAGGTGCTGGGCAGGCTCTCTTGTGCTGGGAAAATGGAGGAGGGATACGAAAGGAATATGAGCTTCATTTTGCAGAGCACATGGAATATTCTCCATCCTCTGCCATTTGGGAGTTTGCTCTATTAGCCCAGTTGCTCACAATATGCTTCTGCACTCCCAGCTGATTTTCTGGGGCTGGATTTCACAGGGGCTGTTACCAGAGGAAGGCGAGGTTCTTTGTTGCTTGTTCGGTTTGCCCTGCAGAATGACAGAGATTTCAGCTTTCCCTTCTGCAAGAGAGATGTATTTTCAGCCCTCTTTTTACTCTGCCTTCTCTGTCCTGTGAATGATACTGACTTGGCTCATGAGTGTATCTGCAAAGTGTATGGGAGCAGAGAGAAGCTGGAGGCAGAAGTGTTGTTAAAAGCACATGAAAAGAAGGGAGTGTCTGCATGGCAAAGGTTCTCACTGTAGCTAGTGACAAAGGCAAAGATTGCCTACTGATCTGCTAAATTGCATAGTATGCACAATACAACAAATGGGTTTGAGCTGTTGTACTTGAAATGGCTGAAAATATTTTGACGAAATAGCTTTGTTCAGAATATACTTCTCAAAAGGGAGGTGGTTTTGATTATGCTCTGCTTGGATCAAGGACACAGGGAGAAATGATTGCATGCTCTATTACAGTCCATAGCATGGGAGTTAACAGCGCTCATCAGGGCAGCAGGAGATGTGAGACAATGCTGAATGTGATCTTGGATGAATGTATCCCAACTTCATGTACCATGCTGGGTATTTTGGGGCAGGTTTTTATCAGTTCCTCCTATTGAAACTGTTCAACTTTATAGAAGGGAAATATTCACTAGCCCTGAGAAAGGTGGGTTCAAGTCACTGTTTGGTTGAAGCAGTGATGTTTATGGAGTGAGAAGAAGCTCCAGCAGCAAAGATGCTTGCAGGAGACCTGCTGAGAAGTCAGCCTGGACTTGAAGAATCTCACCCTGTCCCAGCTGATAGCCCATTGCCTCTGGGGTACACATGTGTTTCTTTCAGAAAGGATTTGAGAGGCCTTGGTTTTATTTTAAAATGGGATTTTTCAAAGTTGCAAAAATCTCTGTTGGGTTGGTAACCCGTTTCCTACCAAGTACTTGTTTCAGTAGAGCAGCAACAGGAGTGAAATGCAGGATTCACTGTGTAGTGTGTTCACATCCATGCAGTACCTAATGGAACAGGACAATTAAGCTGTAACTCAATAAGTTTCTCTAGTTTTCAGATAAATTCTAAATTGGGAACATTGCCCAGAAGACTTGCTGGAAATCTTTGAAAATACATGAGCATAAGTTTCCTTTCAAACTGTATTAGCTATTATCTGTGAAATAACTAGACAAGCACAGAGCAAACTGAACCCCTGACCTGCTCAAATTAAAAGGTCTCTCTGAGTGAATCTGAATTAAAATTATCTCAGTGGATGGGCAAGCTGCCTTTCTGCTTTGGTTTTGCAGATCAGACATTGTGAAAACAATCTCTCCAACCTTGTGCCCCGTTTCAGAGCATCATCTGCCTTGTTCTTGTACGATATCTCCCACGCTGGTACTACAGCTACCCCCCTGACTCTGTAGGGACAGAAAGGGTGGTGGACCAGTGCAGGTGAACTGTGGTTTGTCAGCTGACTCCATTGGCAGATCACCCATTGCCCCAAAGCGTCTGAGTTCATATGCAGTGTTGTTCAGGACGTTCTTACTGCAACATGGGATTACCATCTGCTCACCCATATCCTTGGTTGCCTCAAAGTACTGTTCTTTCCTCAAGGTGTCTTTAAGGAATGCAGTTATTGCAAGTTGACTTCCTCTGTTTTTCTGACCCCTGAACAAGAAACTGATTTTGCCTGTTGTGTTTGGCCTTCAAATTAATGGAGGAATCATATGGGTTTCAGTTGGAAGTCTGCACACTGCATTTTCCACCCGCGTGGCAGTGAGGGGCTGTGGGATGCAAACAGACCTGGAAGAAGCATCTTCTTTGGCCTGTGAGGTCCTGTGGCTTTATGTAAACAGCAGGTAGAGAGCCCCTGAGACAGGAAGGGATGGAACCAAAGGGGCTTAGTCTGTTCTAAAATACAAGCCAAACCTGCTTGGGGTGCAGAATGCAGTTTTTCTTTCACTGTTAGCTCCATGCCTCTTGCCAGGCAGTAAGGTGCAGGCACAAACCTCAGCTCCTGACAGTCACAGCCCGTGCTGCCTGTGTCTTACATCAGCATTCCCCTCACCTAACAGGTATATTGCTTTCCTCCTCTGCTGTCTGTATCTGACTGATGCTGTCATTTGTGTATTGAGACAACCAGAGCCTATAAATCCTTCCAAATACCCTATTATTAAAAAGGGATCTCACCTTCAGCTTCAGGGTGGTGAGAAGGGCTCATTATGCTTCTGTTTGTTGGCTGTGCTTGTGCAGGCAGTGTCTCCTGGGGCCGGAGATAATGCTCAGTGTGTGGTGTAACGCGGTCAGCGAGTCGGCTGCGTGCGTCAAAAGGCATCTCGAGGGCAGGCAGAGCTTTCAAAGGCAGCAGCCTGCAGAAATTGAGATATTTACAGGTCCACTGTGAGGGCTGGCAATGGGGAGACAGGCATTTGTGACTCCTAGGTGACTGCTCTCTCCACAGAGGTTCAGAGTGGTGGCACCACTCCAAGGACCCTTTGCTGTTGCTCCTTACCTGTGGCTGAGGGCGAAGGTGGGTGTAAAACCAGAGGCCCTGCTTAGGGAGTGCTAGGCCTGCCTCACAGAGCCTGTTGCTGTGCTGTTTTGTGGGGACAGAAACAGCCAGTATGAGCAAGACAGGCACTGTCATGAGCTGATGAGAGGCTCCTCATCCTGCTGCTCCTCTCTGTATCCTAGAGGCCTTGCTTCCATAGGGGAGAGCAGTCATGGACTGGCCATATACCAAGCCTTGCTTAGAGACCAGAATACAAAAATATCCATGAGAAGAGTCATCCATGTACAGATTTGGCAGTACTGACTGTCTACTTCATGTCACCTCCAAAAACCCCATAAAGCTGAGTTAAGTATCTATCTCTGTGCTCAGGTGGATTGAGGTGTATTCCAAAGGGTTTTTTCTCCATTTTTTTATTATTTTGCCTAAGGCAGAAGGGTCTGGTTTAGGGCCAGTGTAATAACTATCATAACTTTGTCAGGCTGACACATCAGGATGGTGCCAATCAGAGTTATAGAGATCCTGGGACCACTTCATCACAGCAGCTTCACTCTAAGGCTTCCTTTAATCTTTCATAATAAAATTTAAATGACAGTAGCTGTTCCAGTCATGAACCAAGAAAAACCTCTCATATTAGTTCCTCCTTTTTTTTTCCCTAGTGTTGGGTTCTCCACTTTATAGTTATTAATTTATATGAGAGCTGACATCTTCCGGAGCTGGCTACATGTGTCTGAAACAAGTGGCACTTCTGTTTAGTGACTCTCTTCTCATCAGATAGGGTGTTTCCAGGGTGATGTGGCAAATTGTACAGTTGGGCCATTGCCATCCTCATCAGAATCCAGGCTGAGGCTCTTGATGATTATGGGTGGTTTTTAACAGGAGCTGTTATTGAGCTTGGATAGATTTTTGCTGCAGGTTCTTCTAATCAGCCATGAGACATCTGACCCATTGGTGGTGCTGAGGTGCCTGTCTGCCTTTCAGTCCCACATTAAATGAGGAAAGCCAACAGCTCCTCACATGTTTACAAATTCTACTCTCCCCAGCAGAAGATGGTAGAAGGAGAACTTTAAAAAAACTGCACAACTTTTTCACTTTAAGCATAGGTGGCATTAAATAGTCTGCCTCACTGGGAAATGGGCCTCACACTTGGAAGCAGAGGTAAAGTGGTTTGTAGTGAATTTTTGGATCACGCAGGCTGCACAGTCCACAGACTTGGACCAGCCCCTGAGAAAAAAATTTTTTGCCACTAAATGTCAAGCCTCAGAACCCAGTCTTAGCCTTTCTAAAGTGTGAGGGGTCAGGGAGCTGTTTGGAAATGCCGTGGCTTGAACCTCAGTTTGAGCTATTTCTAGCAATGAACACACTGAGACTGGAGCAATAATTTAGATTATGCCCATGTCTTTTGCTTATTTTTCATTTAACCTGCTGATGGCTGCTGTCTTGTATTGCTTTTCAGATCTACTGAGAGGAACTGCTTGTGACTGCATTAGTGGGAATGGATGTTTATGACTGGTCCCTTGGTGGTTGCAAAACCCATTATGCTTCATCAAAACATGACACAGTGTGGTTCAAGTAAGTATTTTTTTTTATGGTCTGTTCCTCAGTCTGCTTCTGGCAGAAATCTGGAGAATGACCAAAATCACTGAGGCTCTCAGAGTCTTGGTGGGAAAGAGGAAGGATACTGGGGTGGGGAGGGTGTTGGTTTGGTGCTGTGGATGCTGCTCCAGTCCCAACACTCTGTGAGTGATGAGTTTGTGTGTTGGGCTTGTGTGCAGGATTGCTGCTACCCATATTCCAGGCATTGCTATGTTCCCTTCGTGTCCTTCATATGTTATGAAGCTGGAGGGAAGGATGGACAGAGCACTGGTAATGTGAAATCCAAGTGCTGTAGCGAGGAGGTGGGAGATGGGGACTGATGTCCTTTCTCGTCTCTGTTAACCTTTCATCCAGTAAGTTTTCATGGATCTAGTATGGGGAAGACATGCTCCAGCTACTGCACCAGCGTAGACCTCCCCTTTGACATCAAGACTTTTTCTTCCTTTCTTTTAGCAGTTAGCCAAGTCACACATGTAAGGGAAAAGGCAGTGAATTATAATCAAGGTATCTTCCATCTCCTTTCAAAATACATGTCAGGGAAGGTGATATCTGGGGCCTTATTAATACTGCACCAGCGAAGTGTCACAGACTCTGTGGCATAAGCAGGCCTTGATTTACATAAGCATTATAGAGATCAGACTGGGATCCTCAGACTTCAGTGTCAAAGGCCTCCAGAGCTGAATTACATTTTCCTCCATGGTGATGAAAATGAAGTCCTGGAGGACATGAGTGGTTTGGTCTCATCTGAATTCTTTCTGAAGTAATGTTGCCTTCAGAAACTCTAACTGGCAGTCAGTGCCTCTCTTCTTGGCAGTCTCAGCTGGAAAACCAAGGAATTAGTGATCTGGGAACAACATTTTTGGCATCTCTCAGCCATCCGCGTTATCTCATTTAGCTACAAGAGGAATTGTTACCAGGAACATCTGTGGTGTCTATGTGGAGAATGAGATAACAGTTAGAAGACACACTATGCATCCCAAACTCTGTCACTTTCTAGAGCCAATCCCAAAGAGACCATCTTTGAAGGAGATGACATCTTTGTTTACATTTCCTGTGTTTACTCAATATCCAGTGTCCTTCCGTCAGCCTACATCTTTCTGTGTGACTGTTTGGCCCATACCCACGGCATCATTGCCCTCTTGTGCTGATACCTTGCCAGCCTGCCTTGCTGAAGATCTGGCCATTTAGCAGCACTGCATGTTCTGGGAGACTTGACCTTTGACGACTTCTGGCCAAACTATACCTGTTTTTAGAGCTTGGATGTTACAGCTCTTTCTTTTCTGAGTTACTTGCAGGTGGCTCATTTAGAAAATGATGCCTAGACTTACGTTTGCTTTGCTGACTGTTTTCAGTACTTAGTACTTATCAAGTTTTAGATGTTGTGGGGGAAAGTGAACTAAGGTCATATCTGAAAGGGATCCTAACATGAAGTTAGGTATTCTGATACTTTGGCCTGTGGAAATTGTTCTTGTTTTGGTAGTAAAATGGGAATTCTGGGTGCTCCTGCTGCAGGAGATGAGTGTGAAGGCCAGGTATGTGGGTGGCTGGACGGGTCTTGGCTGCTTGTTTCCCTGTGTACCAGTGGTTCTCTCTGATCTCTTATTACAGTGATGTTCGTGGGTCCCATTTATCCCCACTTCCCTTCTGTAAGAATTTGTTTTAAGTTACAGCAGAAACGAAGAAGTTATGGGAAAGTTGGCATTGTTTCTCTTTTTCTGCTTTCAAGTATATGTTCTCCCATGGCATATGTATCTTGCCTGGTTCTAAATTGCAAATACCCCCTAAGGGTTGTCTCTCCAGAGACTACCTTGTAACCACTGAGGCAGAACCGAAGTCACACGTGTCATATGGATTTCTGGCAACAGTCTGAGTAGTTCAGGAACTGTTTTCAGGGTGAATGAAGACCTTGCTTCTCATTTTTAAGGGACCAAATCCCTGTGAGCTCAGTCTAACCCATGTAAAGATTTTACAAGATGCCTAGAGTTTGCTACAGACATCCGGGGACACTTTCTTGAGTCTATTGCTTTCGGTCGATGTCTAAAGAACATCATAAACTGTCAGTTTTGGAGCCTAACAGACCCCTGGGAGATAACTGAGGCTCAAAGAGTTACAGTAACTCTGGCAACACATTTTAAAACCCTTTTATTTTCTCTTACATTTTAAATCCTCTGCCCCTGTTCCTTTTTTACCATGTACCAGTTTGTGCAGTTTCTAGCAGAGAGCACCCAAAGTTCTGTTTATGGGGGACTTGGGTATGAATTATTACCTGCAAAGCTTGCAGTCAGGTAGTGGGTTATAATACTAATTAAGGAAAATGTCACAGCAAGAGCATGCTGACGTTGTTGGAATTAATGGCCCAGAGCATTACTACTTAGCACACCTTTTGAAGTTAATGGAATCATATTAACTGGGATCTTGGAGGGACTGAGGGACACAGAGTACATCACTCCTGAGCAGCACCTCTGTTATTACATTAGAGTTGGAACAGCATCCAAGTTCCTCCTGCCTTTTGGGCCCCTTTTGCGCAACCATTTCACAAATGGATGGCTCTGACAAGGCCCAGGGGAAGGTTGTTTGGTCCTAGGGTAAAAGGCGAAAAAGTCTGCTCCCGCTGTGGTTGCAGAGTCACTTTGCCTCCAGAAACCAGTGCTGAGAACTGCCAGCTGCCTCTGGCACAATCCTGAAGGAACGAGGAGGTGTGGTCGAAAATACTGTGTACCCTCGTCCCTGGGTCTGATTCTGCGAATTCACCTCCCCTCCACAGAGCTTGTTCCGATGAGCACAACCCAGGCTATTGTGTCAGAGCATTTAAACAAAAGTGTTTGTCAGTGATTCTGAGTTCTTTTGGATATTAGGCAGCTGTGATAGCACCGAGACCAGCGCAGTGCGTGGTTAGACCTAATGTCTAGAAAATTCTAGTTCTGATGTAGCAAACAGCAAATCATGGAGGGCATTTGCTTTCTTTGAAAAAAACCTGGGAGAGCTGATATTTTCCATAGAAAACCAAAACCCAAAACATTTAATACAGTACTTTGAGCAGCTTAGGAAAAAGAAAAAAACCCCTAAGTCTTCTGCTGAGGATTTTGATTCTAAATCAGAATGTTCTCATTTTCATCCAAGTTTTCCACATGGGGGAAATAATTTTCAAGCATGTCTCATATAAAGTAATTAACCATAGATGAGAAATGGATGATTTCAGAAGAATAGGGACACATACTATCTTTAGTTAATGTTATTAAATCCATTGTGCACTGGGATGGAAGTTTTTATGATACTGTAGATTTGCTGTGCCATTTTATCATCGTTGAGTTCAGATTTAAAAAAACAAACCTCAGCTACAATAAAATATTTTTTCTGTATTATGAGGAGTACAATTATTAGTTGTCCTTTGCAATGTTATTTGGATATAGGTTTTACCATTGACTAAATTTGTAGACTTTCAAATTATCTCCTAGGTTAGCATAGGGGAAACATTCATATTTGCTAGAAATGGTGATGATTTGATGTCAACTCAGTCACCCACTGCATGGAAGTTGAAACAACATCATGGTTGAGCCACTGCTGCCTGCATGGGAAGATCCTTCTCAGCTCCATGCTGGCCTCTTCTCCCACCTCAGAGGCCTGACTGCAGTATCTATCCAAAGCTCATCCCATGTGGTGCTGCTCAGCTGAGCAGGAGCTGGAGGATGTAAGCCCTAAATCTGCTACAGACTTCCTGCATGATGTTGGACACACCTCAGCCTCACTGCTGGGTCTGCTGTGCAGCCACCTGTAACTGGCTGCAAGGGATGGACAGGGTTTGCCAGCAGAAAGCCCTTCTGCTCAGGGTAGTTTTTCTCAGGGCTTGTTCCCCTGACCTCAGCCTGTGGAACCTCTTTGCTCCCAAGCAAGCGCAAAGCGCTCCTGGCTGTTTAAATCTATCGCAGCTCTGTTTGAATTGAAGGATTCCTCTGTTCTTCACCAGAGTGTGTTGTAAAACAGTGACATTTGTTAAATGGATAACACGTAGGGCAAGGACTCCATCAGCTCGAGGAGACAGTGAGTAATGATCTCTTAATGTCTGAGAGCTTTAAAGCTACTATAATATTCCTCAAAGTCAGGACAGTGTGGCGGGGCCCCGCATAGCTATCCCGTGTGCAGGGGCAGGTGTTGCTGAGTACGTAGCCGGGCACTGTACTTCAGCAGCACCTCTGCAGAGGGGAAGGCATTAGTTGCTGTGCAACATGCATCAGAGCCCAGACAGATTTATTATTTACTTGCAAGTCTTCCTGTAGTGTGTATCACTTAGCCGGTTACCTGCACCTGGCAGACACTGCCTTGCACTTCTAGTGGCGTCTGCTCTGCCCTCTTCCCAACACAAATCAATACATTAAGCCTCAATGCATTTGGGAAGGAGGGAAAAGTTGCACAGCTGTCACCACAAAAGGAGGAATGGAGGGGAAGGTCATGTCTGTGGTTGGATAGAAACCTGTAGTACAGCTGAACGTGGGTTTGGTTGGTTTTGATCCCTCAGACTTGTGATGCCACTGATCTCTGTCCAAGGACTTCATCTTACCGCTTGGGCAGGGTCTGGCTCTGCAGGGCTCAGAAGAAAAATCAGGACAATAACTCCATTCTGAATCCCCTGCTGGGTTTAGTTTAGGCTGACTGTCTCTTCCCCTCTTGTGCCAATCTCTTGAGTTGTCCTGAGCACACGCAGGACCTGTGAAGGCTCTCCACCAGCCAGCATGACCTCTTCTGCCACACACAACACAGGGCTGAACTGATGAGCCTCGTGTGTCACATGAATATGCACATTAATGCTATTTGAAACTTGGCCAAATAACAACCAAATGGTAATGAACTGTCTTTTTTTAGCTTCAGAGTCTCTGGGACAGAGGGATGGAAGCAGAGGGATGATTTATATTCTCAGACCTGTTATTTACAAGTGGTCATGTTCCTCATCTTCCTGTAGACAAATGGAAAGAGTTGTAAATTTGCCATGTACAGTCCCTTGAGCTGATGTTTATGGGAAATGTAATTTAAAACATTTATTTGTTCTGGAGAACTGAGCCTGAACAGCACTGCCATGGAAATAGATGCAAAACCTGAAAATAGATGGACACACTCCACACCATCCTTCCTGTAAAGAATTTGCTGTCCATATAGACACAACAGAAGAAGCAGGAGGAAAATTAAGTCTCCTGAGTGGCAATTCACCTTATTAATCACTGCCACTGGTGACTAGTTAAGGACTAATTAAGGGCTAACTGTGGGTCATGAAAAGTGAACCAGCTACCAAATAGGCATGACAGCATTGGGCATTTATTCCCTAACTGATCACTTAAACCTGAAAGTATACTCCTTGCTTTTAGTAAGCATGGGACTACTCACCTTTTAGAATTTATCTGGAAAACAATTCTGCCTTGTTTCTAAAGAAAAATCTTATCTGTGTGTTTGTGGGAATACAACCATTATGTGAGATAAGGCACAAAGTGTGTGTGAGGATCAGGCCTTAGAATTTTTACCCTTGTTCCTTTCTGGACACTTTAATGAGAGCAGTGTTGTTCCACAGAACTCACCCGATGCAGAAGCATTTGTAAGAGCAGGTGTGGCAAGGGACTGTTCTTTCTCTTTAAAAATAGTCTAGGGTTTTATTATCATCATTCCCCCATGCTTGTGCTTACCACCTACATCGTGAGTTTAAGGAAGAGGTGAAATATAGCTATTTTGTGTACTTTGTTTCCTTGCAAATCTCCTTTCCATCTGAAATACGAATTTTTGAGGGCTAATGTGGAAGTCAGTAGATCTAGTTAAATGGATTGGATTCCCTTTTAATTCTAGTAATTGTACTGGCTTGACTGGAGTTGTTACTCATCTACAAGAAGGAATTGCCATTTGTGCCATGGACTTCTTATGTGAAGGAAGAAGCCAAGCCTCTGTAATAGTTTATGCCTCAGTTTCTCCTCTCTCACCTTCACAGTCTAGTTCCTTGTTGTGATTGGAAAGCCCTAAGTACAGTGAATCCACAGTGTCTGCTCTGGCTCATGGGCAGAGCTAATGAGAGGTTCTCAGAGTCCTGACTAAAGGCTATGGCATGAGCCTTCTGGCTGTCCTGCTATAAAGGCTGCCACTCATACTTGAATATTACTCCTGCTTGGATATTATAATGAAATATGAGAAGACTACCTATTTGTTTGGGGCTACATCAAAGTAAAATTACAAGCAGATTGCCAAATTCCTCTGTGCTCTGGATCTGCCATTCTTTTGTGTGTACATGGATCAGCCATATGTAGAAGCTCAACAGGGCCTGATGAAATGGGGCTTTATAGGGCAACTGCAGCAGACTCACAGTTTTGGAAATGTCAGGGCTTCTCCTTGTCCCGATTCCTCTGGTCCTGCCTGGGTATCTCAGTGCTCTGCTAATACAGTAGCAATATTCCAGTACTAATGAAAATACACCTTCTATTGTGTTCCTTTGCTAGCGTGCTAACTTCCTTAGATCTGATGCTCTCCTGCTATTATCTCCATTTCCCATACACAGCTGTTAGGTGCATCTTCTCTTTTAACCATGTGTTTCATGTATCAGGCAATGGTGAATGCCAAAACTACTTTTGTTGCTATCTGCACATTATTTATTCCTCTCCTTCCCAGGGACTGTCCCTGTCATGGCATTGGATCCTCCCCTCCCTGAAAAGAGGCAGAAAGAAAAAAATCACTTAATAAATTCCCCCATTTCATCACCTTCTGACTAGTTCACCTCTAGCATTTTTACTGAAGTAATTGTCTTGTTTATTCTCTGCCTGGTACAGATTTGTCCACAGTGCATCATGCTTCCCGGAAACTTCTCTGTAAGTCTGATACTCAATATCTCTTTCTGGTTCCTTAATAATCCTCCTCACTCACTTCACCTTGTTTTTATAGGTCTTCTAGTCCCCTTGCAGGTAGTTCATATCTTTAGTGCAGTTCTCTTTATTGCTTGTGCTCCTCTTTACCTTCTGGCCTAAAAACATTGGCCTCTAATGCCTTGAGTTTTGCTCCTAGTGTAGACTCCTGTAATTAGCACTGAGCTCACAGAAGGTGAAACAGTAATTTTACAGACCTGCTCATGGACCCGTGTGTGGGAGAGAGTATCCAGGGGCAGAGCCTGGGTTTCCCTGCTCTGCAACTCTCTGCCCTTCATGGTCCAAAGGCCCCTCTTAGACCCTGCTGTTCCTTTCC
This sequence comes from Corapipo altera, assembly GCF_003945725.1. Lineage (NCBI taxonomy): Eukaryota > Metazoa > Chordata > Aves > Passeriformes > Pipridae > Corapipo > Corapipo altera. The sequence continues at coordinate 23,303,681 of NW_020884877.1, forward strand.
TTTTCTGTGCTCTACTGTTATTTCAAGTACTGACTTTGACTCTTATTAGGCTTGTTTGGTATTTACCAGAGTGGAGCTTGGCATGCAGGTGTGTCCTGCTTGTGGATAAGAAAGATGCTCCCCTGGTAGCACTAGGGGGGCTGTTATCTCTCATTTTTGGGTTCATATCTGCAGAAAGTCCAATGCCAGCTCAGTGGAAGCAGAGAGGTGGATTTAACTTCGTGCTCTGAAGCATGTGAAAACTAACATTGATCTCTCTACATGGACACTTTTCAAACCTTAAATGTGTAAAAGTTAGAAAAAAATCTGAAAGTGTTCCCATATTGCACTAAAGCTGGGAAGAACTCAGGAAATTCAAGACTGACAGAAATGCTTACTAGGGTGTTCTGTAGATCAGGGTCTCTCAAAGCAGTTGTGAATCCTCATGAGAGTTTGTTCTGCTTCATAGATATGTTTTGTATTTGATGTCATTGATTATATGTGCAATTCTTCAGAGGGACTCAGGACTGCTAACAGAAAGGGAACATCTGTACAGGCAACATGCTAACAAAGTGAAAATAAAAATCCTTTTTCCTTCAAATTGCCAAGATAAAATGAAGTGCTCTCCATGCCCCTGACCTGTCACCCAAGTTCCCATCTTGCCTATTGTCTGCAACAATGATGACGACAAATGGTCCAGCAGGATGACTTTCCATTGAAGACACAAGAAAGGCCAGACAGCTGCAATATTGTGAGGTTATTCAGAAAGCAAAGATCTCGAGGAACAATTACATTTTTTTTTTTAATGGCAAAAAAAGCTGTGCCAGTATGACTTCATCTTCCTGGTGTGCAAAAGCTACAGATGGGCTCTTAAGGCCTTACAAGCCTTGGCATGTGCATAACATGTCTTGTGCCTAGTATTGTTCTGCCTTGTTGCTGGAACTTTGAAACAAAAAATACTGCATTAAAGTGGAGGAGACCAAGGCCAAGTAATACATAAAGCCATTGTAGCGAAGTATTTATGATTCTGACATACCAACAAGAGGCAGTGAGGACTTTGGCTTTGGGGAGGAGAATGGTGCTGAAAACTCCTGGCTTCTTTTGTTTTCATAACCAACGTGTACCATGCAAATCTGCTTGTCTTTTTCCCTGGATACCATTACAGAAATTAATAGATATAGGTAAGAACACAGTGTGTCAAATAAAGTATTAGAGACACTGTTTCATGAGAAGTTGCAAGTAAAATTAATTTCAGTTGTGTGGGAAGTAAACCCCAAGGCTTCAGAGATGGTTAGAATATGAAATGTGTTCTCCTGTCTCAGAGAGGGGGCTATGTGTGTGATTTTCTATTCTCGATTAGTAATGTGCATATTTACTTTGTCATGCTGGAAGAGACAAAACCAGAAACGAGGAATGTTCTAAGTAGTTTTCCAAGCCTGTATTTCAGCAGGACTTTGGCACACAGCCTCCTGAATCTTATGGGGCAGAGGTCCTCTCCCCTCCCTGCAAGTCATCTAAAGGTAGGCTAAGAAGACTTCCTCTCCTCCCAAGGAAAAGGTTGGAGATGAGCAGATAAATTGCCCGCCAGAAAAGCTGCTCTCCCTCCTGTGACTAGAGGAACCTTCTCAATGAATAGGTTAGCCTACAGGTGTCACTTGTTTAGCTGAAGGTAAGTGAGAGGTGTCTCACACCTATGGTCACACTTGCAGAGATATTTAGCCAGTTACCTGACTGCCTCTGTGCTTAAAGACTCTGGGAATTCTTATATTCTGTAGAAAACACCTTGAGGGCAGCTGAGGATAGATGTCAATGTCATCTGTTGTAAGTAGCTGAAAGTACATGCTCCTGAGTACTGAAGGAAAAAAAAGTGCTTTCCTATTTGAGGAATTAAATGGTAAGGTAAAATCCCATCATTCAGATTTCCCTGTTGGTTTCCATGTTCTGTTATCAAGCATGTTCTGACATCAGTCATAAGAACTGCTGGCTGTGGAGTCAATGCTGCACAATGTCTTGAAGCAAAGCACACCAGCATTCCTGTGCTGTCTGTTTTGAGGATTCATAAGAATCCTGAACCTGAGATGCAGTCTGGGAGAGTAAGCAAGACAGACATTACAAGGAGATGATCCTTTTGAAAGGATTATTTTTTTTAATTCTCATTTTAAAAATAATCCATATTGTCTTCCATTCCAAATTCCTCAGCAGTTTCAGAACATTTAATTAAAAGGTCATATCCATCTATGCCTGGTGACCTAGATAGCCTCTTCTTCCACTTTCAAGAGAAGCTAAAATTCCCTAGTGAGGATAAATGGGGAAAGTATTAGACCAAATTGGGTAGATACAGTTTCTCTGGAACACAGGGAGAAGGAAAGCACATGTAGAAATCACATCTCCTGACAAGACTACTCAGGCAAGACATTAGTCACAGGCTGCGAGTCAAATGGCTTCCTGAATAACACCAGGAAACAGCAGCTATCATCAAATGACACATTGCAATATGATAGTTTGGGGCAAATTGCTTAATGCATATGCATTTCACCTTAACTCACTGTGAAATAAGGACAATACAGTGTTCACTCATCCCAAAAAGTAAATATGTAGGGAAGGTAGTAAGTTTGCTAGATATTCATGTCGTGGAATGCTACATCAGAGGGTACTGTGCACTAAAGCTTATGCACTGCTACCTGGTCTTGACAAACATACCATTTCATATGGAGATATCTGGAAGCATATACTTAATCATCCTGGATTGGAGAGGTTTTGCCGGTGTCCTGAAGTGGGAGGTACTGTCCCATTCATGAGGAGTGCTCCTGCCCCCTGATAGATGTCAGTGACATTTTTTTACTCAGTCACTCTGAATGCCATAGGCACATTTTTCCATGCATGCCCTCATGTGCATACATGGGGAAAACTAAAGAGGCTACATTCTCATACCTCTTAAAAAGAAGGTTATTAAAATGTGAACACGGTTAAAGTTGTAAAGCCAGTTTCATAACTTGTGGTAATGTTCCCTCTATTTAATACAGCAATTCGTTGTTCTGCAGCAGCAAATTACACTTTTTGAGCATTTAAGTAATACTTCCACTTGGCTTCCAGTTTACGAGGCAATTTAATATTTCCCTGGGCTCACTAGTGCTGACTGTACAGAACTTCTGGTGTTGGGCATTTATTCAGCATAGAAGCTTGAACAAAGTTATTGCTATTTTATGCACAATATGGGAACATTTCCTTTTAGAAATCTCCCCTTTGCCCAGCTACCACCAGCATCATTGGAGCACATCCAATTCTAGCAAACAAATCCAAAAGGCGTGGAGTAATCCAAGTGAGTTGCATAGGCAGCCAACATCAGGAACACCTGGCCCAAAGAGGACATGGTGCCAGATTTCTAAAGCCAGCCTGACCTGGTCACCATCTCTTCAAAAGCACCAAAGGACCTGGTGTCTCCCTTGAATAACGTGAAGAATTCAAACAGAGAAAACTATTTCAGAGGGATCCATTGAACAAGAACTGGTGGTATTTTTGTTTTAGCCCTAAATGACTTGAGAATAGTATTTTTATGATCCTAAAGCTGTTTTGGTTTTCTATTTAGGTTGGCTCATGTAATGAGAGAGATTGCTCCCATATACAAGCCTTCTTTCAACTGTAGCCTTAGACCGTGGCCGGCAGGGTGGTCACAGCTAGAGTCCTCACAGTCTGACAGCAGAAGTCCCCTGATCCCATGCAATTGCCATCATGGTTGTACTGAAAATCTGCCAGGACACTGGTTCTGATTCTTGCTTGTAATAGGCCTTTTTCCAAACGTATCCTTCTTCAGCTAAAAGCCTACTCTAGCCTGGATTATGTCAGAATATTTCAGAACATGTTTATTCCAGGATATTTCAGAACATTTTTGAGACATATCCTTTAGGTGGCAGCAGGAGTACAAGAATATTCAGCCTTCACGGTCCTCTGGGCTGCTGCACAGCATGGCTTTGTGCTGAAGAATGTAAACACAGTTTTACAACCCTTTCATAGCCTAACACACATGAGAGTTTACTTTCGTTATTAGAGCAACTTGCTGATGAGCTGAAGTCCTGAGTCAAGACCCCATCATCTGTCTGGGCAGTCCTTTAGGTGTCTGTATGTAACTGCTACGACAGTCTGGACCCTTAATAATACAGAAAGGATGCAAACCCTGCCTAGGAGATCTCTTTGGACTCAGTATTGCCTACACATAACATTGTGATGGCGTGTGAAAGGCAAGGAGATGCTCAAGACTGTGTTGCTTCTTCACCTGTTTTAGGAGCTGAGGCAAAACTATCAATAGGCTAAATACAATCACACTAGATCTGCTAAACTTTGCAGAATTCCCCATCTCTGGGATGACCCTACTTCTTGCTTAGCTTCTGGGAGGCCAAAAGATATTTCTCTATTCCTTCCCTCATTTTCAGACTCTCTTCCTTCACTGCTTTGGAAGGAAATTCCCATCACATTCCCGGGGAAATGCTTTGAAGTTTATAGTCTGCTTGTGAGACAAGGAAGCCTGCAACACTATTTTGCTTTGAACACTAGCATACCTAGGGGTCTCTTGGGATGAGGATCAGGGATCTGGCTCTCTGAGCTCCATAGAATGCCATTCAGGCACTTCCATCCAGTTGGAAATGAACCAGGAACTCTCAGTACTGAGGGGAACCTGCCTCAGGCCAGGCTGGCCTTGGGCTTGTGGGAAGCAAGACAGAAGCTGAACTATGGCTGTCATCTCTCCCTCACCTTAAGTGACTGATGTGGGATTTAGCTGGAGATCCATGGCTGGGGCCCTCAAGCGATTGTTTTTATGCTGCTATATAGGAGCCTGCTCTGCTTCTGACCCTGATGCTTTCTGGACTTGCTGGCCTCAGACTCCTCATTTCTCAGTGCTGCTCCAGAGGAGAAATCAGATTTCTCCTCTGTGTTGGGCTCCTGCCTTCTCAAGAGGGCCTTGAAGCAGACTCCCTTTTTTGAAGAACAAGCAGATACACCTGATCATTGCAGTGACTTGTGAAAGTTGGCGGTATAGTTCCCGGAATCCTAATGTTCTCTGTCACGGTCAAACCTCCTTCCATTCATCTGTCAATGAACAACTACCGCTGCCTCACACTCTCCTGGAGCCTGGCCATTTATCTGGCTTTTATGGTGAGTAAATAATATGCTCAGTTATATGTCTGGAAATAGTGTTCTGTACAAATTCCTTGGGCAATCAATATACAGAGTCATTTTATGTTAGAAATAGCTTGTTCCAAATGGCCATATATATCTTTATTATACTGTAAATTCTCACACTGTCACTGGAAGCCACATATGCCTTATTACCCAGATTTGGTTGCAGAGCAAACTCCTTCCCTCCTTCCTTTTCCAAGCTTCTTTCTTTCTCCTCCCATCCACTTGGCTCAAGGCTTAGGAATTAACTGAACTCTCCAATGCACCCCAAAATCTCTTTCTCTTTCTCATACATGTATCCTATTGCAATTTTTTTTCTCCCTTTGAAGACCCCACTGCAGTTTTAAAAAAAAACAAACAGGCTTTGAATGTCCATGCCCTATGGCCTTACTATTTTAGCTGTGTTTCCTCTGCCAAAATTATTTCTATGGCAAAAGCCTTGAGAGCTCCCAGCCAGCACTGAGCCCTGCTCTCTCAGGTGCTGTACCCAGTGCACAGTATGGCTTTAGTCACCCTGAGCCAACAATTCTACCAGAGGGAATCTGCATCCTCTGGCTGTGGTCTCTCCATATCTGGAGACTAGTCTGGAAGGTTTGCGAAAGATAATGTTTTGGGACCTGGGCAGTCAGATACAGTGAGGACAGTTCTGGCCACATCATGGAATATAAAATGCATTGTCACTACTGGCAGGGATGGGGAAATGGATGATTAGTGCCCCTCAGCAGCTGGGGGGCTGCTTCACAGACCTGTGTGTTAGCTAGAACATGGCTGGCAGTGGAATGGGAAGGAGGTTTGGTAACTGTGAGTTTTCTGTGGGGGGAAAATATAAAAAAATCGTGTGAGAGGAAGAGCATGGTGATACTTACAGATAGAGAATGAGAGCCTTCAAATACAGGCACAGATGCACACCCCCCCTCCCCCCCCCCCACCGAAGCACTCCCATTCTCCTTCCTGAGACAGGGAAATGAAAGCTATTTTCAGGGTTAAAGTTATGGGCATTGGAGACAGCAAAATAAACAATAATGTCTTGGAGAGAAGACAGGAAGATGAAGCATGGCTGTGCCTTGGGAACAGTCACTGCTTGCACAGCATGTCTTGAGCTGTACACCAGCTCAGAGTGAGTTCCACCTTCAGACTTTGAATTACTTTAGGGAAGGTATTTCTTTTTTACTGTTCTTAGCAATGTTGTGGTCAGAGAGAGTCAGCAGGGCTTGTTCTGCTCTGGTACAACTGTAGCAAAACTCTGGCTAAGTGAGAGCCAGAGACTGCCATGGAAGAGAGGGGTGATGCTCATGGGAGTGAGGAACATGGGTTGTAGTTTACTGTGGGTCTCAGCTAAGCTCAGAAGAAAGAAGTTTCTTTGCAAATTCAGCATGTTTGAGCAAGTCCTGAGGAGGCACTAAACTGTCTCACTGGGAAACCATTTTTCTTTTTCAGAATGAGCGTGAATATCAGATGCATCCACATTGCAGGGCTGAGCCTGGGTGGAGGAGCTGAAACATGGCCCACAGGTCTGGGATTGAGAAATTTCTCCCCATCCAGTAAAGGTTCCCCTTGGAATAAGAGAATTTCTCTATGCCAGGGGCTGATGCTCCGCTTAGCACAGAAGCACCCACATCTTCAGCTGTGGAGATATTAGTCTTGACCTTGGACCACAGCTCTCAGGTAAGGTGTGTTGCCAGCTCCAGGACCTGACAGAGAGGGCATAAGTGAAGTTGCTCAGCATGGTTATATGACATGTTTGGGAAGGCTGTAAGTAAAACACAACCAGGAGCCCTGGCTCCAGCCCTCTGGGACAAGACCTACATTTCCATGAGAATCACCTCCCCGAGCTAGACAGCTCCCTGAAGGCCAGCACTGCTTGTGTGTGGAGGCAGAGCTCTCCTGGAAAACCCAGTGTAATCCTGCAAATTGAAGTCACAGCTAGAGGAAATGGGCACATCCTTTGGTGGTGTAAATCACTATGACCTGATTGATTTTAGGGCCAGCCTTGGTATTGAAGATGTCACAAAAATTCTTTCAAAGGGATCTTTAGAGAAATGCTTCCCCCTTGGTCTTCTGTTAACTTGCCTGTGATAATACGTCTGCAGCATGCTATCAGTGTAGAGCTTGCTTGCAAGAAAAAGAAAGAAGAAGAAAGAAGGAGAGAGACTGCTGTTCATCTTATTGACCGCTTATTCACTTCTTTAAAAGTAATTAGGAGTTTAATCAGTTTCTATGGATTTTTTGAGGAATCTGTAATTAAAATCTGCACTGTCAACTTGCGTTATATAGTTAACTTTCTTCCACAGCTGCTTAAATATTTTTAATATTATCACGTCCTCTAATGGAAACTGTCAAGTACCCCAGCATAAAAAAGAGCAGCTAGCAAAACCCCTGCAACAGGCTGCCAAACCACAGCCCCCAACAGCTTTTTGGTTTAGGAAAGGTCTGCTCTGCGATAACAGCCCAGGCTGTAGGTTAACAGGCCTGATTGACTCCAAGCTGATTTTTCTCTAATGAATAGAAATGTTTCTTTTCATCAGTGTACAGTGCAGCGTATGGAGAGGGGGAAGGGAAGGAGAAGAAAAAAAAGCGTCTGACTGTGTAGGGATGGAGCCAGTCTCTTGATAAGCTTTCAATTAAGAGCAGATTAAAATTAGGTTTATCTTCTCCTGAAAATGGCAATGACGTTAATATAATAATACAATGTAATAACTTAATAACCCAGTTGGAAGTGACTCATACACATTGGAAAGATCAGAATTTTGCTGCCTCGTTTTGGGGAGGTTAAGTGTGTCCATCCCTCGTTCCTGCAGGTGTGTAGGCTCCCATGGGAAGAGGGAAAGCTGGACAGTAATTCACAGCCTGGGTGCTTCACCTCCCTGGAGGTTTGGTGTGACTGACAAGGGAGATCTGAGGTGCAGAAGCCTATGATGGGTCCATGTGTAGAAACAAGAGTTGAGGCTCAGCAGAGTCCTCCGATGCCTGGTCCTCAGTGCTTACCCAATCCCATTGCACTAGGGACAGGACAAAGACCCAGGGCTTTGAAGTGTAGCAGCTGGTGTCTGGCATTGCTAGGAAAAGAGGCAGAGTCAAACACCCACAGCTGGCTGTTCCCTACTTCTCAGTCCAGCCCATCACATGCATTAAGGACTATAAAATCTTCTGGCCTTAGTGGGGGTTTACATCTCCTGCTGATCCGTGCTCTGTTGTCAGACATGAGACAGTGCCCACTGCCCCTCGTAGGGCTGCCCGTGTTCAGTATCCCCTGCACACCCTGCAGAGTGGGTGTGATACGGCTGATTTCTCACCATTCCTTGGCAGAGGTGACTGGTGCAGGATATTGACACCACACTGGTGCTTAGCCCCTCCTAGAAACTGAGATGTTCAGTCTCAGAGACAAAGGCAGAAAGGAGCTTCCAATGAAGGTAATCTCTGGTGTCTCTAGTTCCCTCTTGATTGGGCTCTGCCATCTGCCTTCTAAATCGAGGAGATCTGATTTGCCTGAGGGTAATTTGTTCATCTTGTTTCATGGGACTGATTAACACCAGCGTGTAACTTGTGTGTCAGAGAAAGGTATTTGTGTCTGTGCCCTGTGTGGTGTTTTATGGAGGAGGGTATAAAACACTTCCCTCCCTTTTCATGAAGGATGTCTTGGTCCAGAACCTGGGCACTGAGCCTTACCCATGAGAAGTGATCAGATTAAAACAGGTTGTCTTTGCAGACAGAGCACTCAAGACCTCTAAACAATAAAGTATAATGATATAGTTATTTTCAGATGTCAAGGTCTAAGCACTTCAATGAGTTATTGTGATTTTGTGTGCTGGTCACTCGTTATGTGCTGGAGATTTCCTGCACTTCAGCATGTCCATACCTTGCTGTGCCCTTTAGTTTATTTAGCTGAGAACAATGACTTAAAGCAGCTTTCAGATAAGACAAACACTTACCTGTGCCCAAATACAAACCCCTTCAGAGCAGTATTTACTCATTCCTGAACTGTACTGTGGGCCTAACCCTTTACCTTTTGAGTTGAGTGACTCACTGTGATTGACTGCAGGATGGGTCTGCTCAGTCCAGTGCACGTGCAGGGTGGACAAGTTCAGTGGTAAAGAAAGTGAAAAACAAACAAAAAAAGCAACTGAAGTAAGAAGGAAATGTCAGCCTGGAGAAAAAAGACCATATTTCATTCCCTTGGCATTGTGGGCTGTGGTTTTTTCACCAATAAAATGGAGTATGCAGAAGTCTTTGGTCTTAAACTCTAGCTTTAATTCCGAAATGTCTCTAACGCACTGAAAAGTCATCCCATGTAGAGTGACAGCACAGCAATAATGTAGTCACGACTAATCCAGGTCCTTGTGGTCTTCCTTTTCTCACTTCTGATTGTACAGCTGGGGATATTAGAGTGAAAGAAGAAATGAGTTGAAAGCAACTAAACTGGAAAGTAGTTAGATCCTGTGTAATAGCCATAGGCATAGAAGAGGAAAGGGAAGCAAAGGAAAATGATGAAAGAAGAGCAAGGGGTTTCTCATGACATTGCATGAACTGCATGAGATGTGGCATCAGCACTGGCAACAAGAATCCATTTGTCCATCCTGCAATGGTCATGGGGCTCAGTTCCTTTACCCTGCTCTGGTTTGATTTTGAAGGTCACTTGGGACCCATTTGGGATCAGGAAGAAACATCCCTCACTCCTGTGTTTTTTCTGGGGTAGCACTCATCAGATTGCTTTTCACTACTCGTTGTAAGGGTGATGTGGTTTCTCTGTGCTGGAACTTGTGGTGGTAAAAGAGAGGGACAGTCCTGGCACTGTAGTTGTCCCCAGGTTTGTGTCTGATCCTGTGTGTCTCTTTACACCTGTCTGTCATTTCAGTGCTTACTAGTGAGAGCATCTGTTAGAGGGGCTGTTAGCATCGGGAGGGGATGAGACAGGCTTTGTTGCTGATATTCAAGGCTAAACTTTGCAGCCTCTCCAGTACTGTTTAAGCTCTTCTCCCTCAATTATTTGAGGATAATGAAGGCAGCAGTTTCTTCTTTGGATTTATGGTGCTTTAGAATGTTAAGCTGTGGGCTACTTCCAGGCACTTCTATGTCTCAGCACCCACGTCCCATGACAGCAGAACTGGTACGTGCCTGCTTAGCTGCAATTCCCTCCAGATCCTTACCAGCAGGACAACTGCACAGATTTGTTAACACTGTCAGGAGGAAATTAGAAACCTGGGGTATTTTGTAATACAAGTCTGATTTTTATTGTAGCAATGATATAGGCTGGTTTTTGGGGGCTTTGGCCTGTATTATTTTTGCCTGATTTTGACTCAGTTATTTTTTAAAAGTTTCCCATTGACTGACACAGAAGGTTACTTGTAAAATTGTAATAGAGAAATTCAAATGTTCCACTCCATAGAAAAATAAGACATTCATCTTGAACATCATAAATAGGGAAATTTAGCCTTTGACAGCAAGAACAAGCTCAGCTGATTGTGGATATTTCTGAGGATGCTTTCTAGCTTTGTCCCCTCTCAACAGCCTAGTCAGGACTGAACCTCCTACTTGGGTAGGTAAAAGCTCCTCGTCTTTATTCCTGAGCAGCCAAGGCTAGCCAACATTGATAACTGTATTCAGTATTCAATAAATGGTGTTTATTGTTGTTGGTAAAAAGTAATTCCCCTTCTGGCAGTGAAGAAGGTATGATTTGTAAATAGAGGTCTGGGAGCAGTGCTGTGCCTGCAGATACAAGGAGGGTTTGACAGAAAGGCAGCAGAGCTGGATTACGGACGTGTCGGTGTGCAGGAGCAGAACAGCCCTGCCAAAATGCAGACACTGCTGTTGGAGCCACTGCCCTGGATGAGACCCTGCACAAAGCAGATACTGCGTAAAATGGCTCATGTATCATAACTCCCAGCCATGCTTACTAAGAGGGAATTCTCCAAATGATGTGGGATGGGAAAAGCATGCCTAACAGCTTTGGTATAATTTCAAATGTGAAATACCTTTAAGAAAAATACTGTAACTTGTCCATGCCCACTAAGGCTTGTTGTACAGGTCACAGCTGTTTTTCTTTGAACAGATGACATTTCTTCTGCAGAGGTGTGTTCTTCCAAGGCTTTGTCACTCATCTGGCATGCTTTTGCAGGTTTTCAGCTCTCAGGAGACTTTGCTCTGCTCTGATCTCCCACCTGAGGTTCTCTTTGTCATTAATTTCCTCTGGAACAGCAACACCTGAACTACAAATTCAGATGCTGGAAGAGCTGGAGAAGTATTTGGGATTGTGCCACTTGCTCTGTTGCTGCATTTTTCCCTGAGCATCTCTGGCTGCAGTTGGAGGTGTGGACACACATCTATTCTGGCAATGCTATTCTTTTTTAAGTTATTTTTTGTTTTATTTTCTATCCCACCATTTTACCACCTGATCTCTGTGATGAGAAGGTGATTGAGGACATACCTTGGCCTCTTCCCTAACTTGAGCCTGGCAGCATCTACAGGCTGGATGTGGAGAAAGCAATGAGCATTTCAGGTACTATTCCCTGGCTGCAAGTTTACGCAGCAACCCCTCAGGAGAAGCCTCCCTTTCTTAAATATAGGATTCTCACAGTAACTACAGATATTCTGGATTGTCCCTCACAGCATTTATCTCCCTGATAATGCAGCCAGTTTCCTGCCCTGAGCCTGGCAGGCTCAGCTCACTATTTAGTTGGGATATAGATGTTTAGTATGTTTTAATCTGATCCTCACAAATCAATCCCAGAAGCCTCCCAGACATTTCTGCTGCCTTTCTCCCAGTGCCATACAGTTTGTCGATACCCGTCCTGCTGCTGAGGATTTAAAAATGTTTATGGGTATTTTTAACCAAACAGCTCTTCACTGAGCTATTGGAGAGCAGCAACTGAAGGCTGTGTGCATGGAGGTGTACAAGGAGGGGAAGCTGGAAATGGAGGAAGATCCACCAGGATGTTTGCTGTCTCTGACTGACCCCATTGAGGACCTGTTCAGAACCCATGTCTTGTTTTGAGCCTGTCACCTCAGTCATTGGGGAGCTGCTGGAACAGGCTGGGAACAGGCTGTGCTAGTGCCAATGGTGCTGCACAAAAAGGCATTCACAAATAATGAAGCTCTGAAACACCCTGAACATAAGTGTCAGCAGCTTGAATTGGGGTCAGTTGTGCCGTGGTCAGAAGGAGGCTGGGCTGGGGGAGCAGGGAAGAGACCTCCCCCTCTTCTGCCTGGCTGGGGGAAGGGGACTCCAGGGCAATGGTGAGCAAACCTGCTCCTGCTGACTGCCCCTGGGAAAGCCAGGCTCTCACAGGGATCCTTAGTCCTGCTGCAGATCAGGCTCTGTTCACCCTGGTCATCTTCAGACCTCATGTAGGTAGCCAAAAAAGCAACCTCCCAGCCACAGAGCTTGGCTTCCTGAGGCTGCTGCAGTGAACAGATGATGTCCAGAGCAGCAGTTCATGTAGCCTCCTGACTGTCTGCAATGCCTTAAGCAGCCTTGGACAAGTTGCCACCTTGCTCTGTGCCTCAGTTTCCCCTTTTTTATATTGGGATAATAATACCAAGGGGAGGGAGGAGATGAGGAAGGACGTTTGTGTCATTTTGGCTGTTGCTGCCTGGGGGGCTGCTGCTCTTAGAGAGTAAAAGCAGGTTGGTTTTGAGACCAAGGCAGAAGGATATTTGTCTTTGTCATTAAACTAGTGGCTGTCTCTGGCCACATGATGACACCTCTTAATACCATTACCTTAAAACAGGAAGGCAGATCCACCAGGTACCAAACAGCACCAAGGGCTTTTCAAGCTTAGCTCTGTACCGGCCAGTCTGTGGTCCCCATTTTAAGATGTCATGCCTCTTCAAGTCAAGTTGTAAGGACCCACCACAGCAAGGTTCGTAAAACACTGACTTTCCAAGGGCTATACTTGCTTTGTGAGTCACCTTTGAGGGAAGAAAATAAGATTTTTAATGCTAAACTGAGTGGCAGCAAACCCTGCCCCTTCCTCCCAGGTATTGAATAGCAGCTAAGCTGCAAAAGGATTTTGCCAGCAAAATTGCTCTGCAGTGCAGTATGTAGGATTTAGCCATCAGTGTTACCTGCTCTAAGACATGAGGTGCAGACCTGAGAATACGTGGGATGTAGTGTTGCTGTTCCTCACACTGGAGTGGTTAGTGAGTGTGCAGATACCAGCTGGATGAGTGTTCAGGATCCTTACAAGTGTAATCACCAGATGCTATCTCCTTAAACCCTGGGGCTGCTTTGCAGCAAATTAAAGAAGAGAGCAGAAGCCCATGTGTTATTTCACTGGTCAAAGTGGGGAGAACAAATTAAAGTGCCTATTTTAGCACACTAAGACAGCTGTGCTCTTCTCAAGCCAGTCCTGAGAAGCCACCATCCATGCTTGATGGAGGGGAAAGCATCTGGCCTAGCAACAGCCAGTTAGCCAGAAGTGGAGGAGCTGGCTAAGGCTTCCTGTTGAGGAAATCTTTGGATGACACCTTGGTAAAGACCAAGGGACAAATGTGAGCCCCAAACACTCCCCACTGAGCAGTGTTAGGTGCCTTTCATGGGACTGTCATGTGCCAGGTGAGAGGGGGCTGTGACCTATGCAATGGGATTTTTTAGGGCTCGGTGGCTGTGGGTGCCAGGTGTTCAGTGGGATTTGTTCACTGTTGATTATGACTCTGGGTTACTATCAGCAGAGTGAACCTCGAGAACCTGTAGGAACAATCTTTAGCAGCTTGCCTGCAAATCCAGGCAGCTACTTTAAGAGCCTGTAGTGGTTTTTGAGCAGCACGTATGTGTTATCATGTTACCGTTAAACCTTGGTGCGCTCTGTAAATGTCTGGCGTTCTTATTCTTCTGTTAGCAAAATGAGGTTTAGGAAGTTTAAGTGACCAGAATTCCAATAGATTTCTGCATGAAGGGAAAGGGGAAAGGTGGGGGTGTTGTCATGCCTTACCAGAGGCATTAGAAGTGATGACTGGATGTGCTTCTTCTATATTTCTAATATAGTTTTTCTAATATAAACGAAATTGGAAGTTAGAGAAAATGTCACTGCAGTATTAATACATCACAAGAATCAAGTCACTTAGAGGATGCAATCCCTCCAATACATCTACATAGATGCTGAGTGTGTTTAGCTGTTTCAGCACCCAAAATACTGTATGGTGATTCTAAGTGCTTTCTTTTAACCCTTTGCTTATAGTGGTTTATATTTCACATGAGATGACTGAATTAAATTAAATCACATCAAATATAGCTTATTTGATGTTTAGGATCTTATGCTTTGGAATAAGGTCAGCCTGTTATATGCGTGGTTTTGGGTGCCCCTGGACTATTCCTATGTGGTCCAGAGCTGAGAAAAGTCACTCTGTTGTCAAATTCAAGTCTACCTGCCTCCTGAAAAGGTTCTTATGGATCCACAGTCAATAAAAGGTTGCTAATGATTGTTATAAAGGCCTGACTGCTTTAAGACAAAAGAAGAACTCCTTTCCTTTTCCAGGTGAAAACTTGCACACAGGTGAAGTGTTTTGCTGAAGGTCCCTCAGAAAATGTAAAGCAGAGACAGGAGGTGAACCCCAGTCACCTGACATCTCATCCTAGCCAAACTGCCTACCTGCATTATGGGAAACTCAGCAAGAAACAAGGGTAAGGAAGCTACCCAGCTGCCTGGAAAAACGACTCTACTGCTATATAGCAGGTAATCCTTTAGATTTAAGAAATGGCATAACTTGTAAGGAAGAAGTTTACAAAATATGACATCTGAAGACACTGACATGTTTAATGCATTTGGTGCCAATGATTTTCTCTCCCTTGCTATACTGTTTACAGAGCAGCTGGTGCAGAGATGTTGAGCTGCTATTGAAGATAAAAGGCTGGTTGTTTTTCAAAGTCCTTTGTGCCTGTTTGCTCCTAGCTGTCAGTGTAGATGGTTTTTATTTCCTTTATCACTATAGGTCTGAAGTCCCTTCTTTAAAGATTTCCTCAATTCAAAGAAAGATTTCTTTTGCTCTAAGTCCCAAAAGACCTGGAGGGTCTTTGCTCTTTTGTTTGGGCTGAAGTCTCCACAGGCAATGCCAGTGCCTTCGAAGGATTGCTGAAAACCTTTAACCCCCAGACAGCCAATGTCCCATCTGAAGCCCTTTGATGAAGGCATGAGGAATTCAGTCTGTTCTGCTCATTTCTGTGGCCTGGGAATGAGAAAACCCCTCTTGAACTATACAGATGCAGTGAAAAACTTCCAGTGCTTATTAGTTAGTGCTGTTTACAATGGTACATAAAGGATGGAGCTTCCCCCCTCAAAACAGTCACAGAGCATGTGTTAGGTACTGTACAAACCCTCGCAAAGAGATGCTCACTCAAGTTGTTTAAAAGCCAAGTAATCAAGGCAGCAGAACCTTCCCCATTCCAAAACTGAGGCACTGAAGTTATGGGAGGTCAAGTCATTTGCCCAAGATCATGACAGGAAGATAAGACACAGCTGAGAACTGAAACCAAGGTGTTGCTTTGGTAGCTTAACAACCTGATTTTCCTCTTGTGTTCCATCTCTCATGCACTGAAGTAGGCTGAATTACAGGATTTTCTCTCTTTCATATAGTTTGTCTGCTGGTGGTTCTGTTACTTTGGTGAGGGAGCTATCTTAGAAATCTTTCTGGTCAGTCACTAAATCTGTATGATCTCACTTTTTTTGAAAGTGTTTTAGCCAATGAGTTTCTCTCAGACAATCTAATTGGTCTGTAATGGCAGTCTGAAGGACTGCCCATTCCAAGCATGCAGCCTCCCCACCCAGCCTGCACCAGCAGAATCGTCAGTCAGTCAAACCAATGCTCCCACATGGCAACATCACCCAGGGAAAGCAAATCTATGCAAATCTCAAACAAAGCTGTACTGAAAAGAACTGGATCCTGAGTGTTCTTGAAAGCCCTCCCCATCAGTGCATTCAAGTGACTTTCTGACTGATTAAATGCTCTTCAGCTAAATGTGCTTTTCACCTCTGAATGTGTTTTCTGTTAATGATTTACAAAAGTGAGTGCAACTGGTATTTTTCATGTTGCCCTGTAGCCCAGCTGCCAACATCCATCCCTTGCTGACCACAGGGTATAGCCCTGGAGAGGAGCTGCAGCTGAGCTGACTGCGAGCTCTGTGGGGCTGAAAAGCCCAGAGTCCAGCCACTCTCATCTTAGCTGAATAAGAGAGAAACAGTTCCACAGTCACTGTTCAAAGTGGCCAGAGCGAATGGATCTTGCTCTCCTTGTGGAGCAGTTTGAACACTGAGCAAGGAGTGAACCAATACTGGGTGTGCTGAAGCCAAAGGAAGAATATTTCTAGATGAATTTCCAGTTTTAGGAAATTTTTGTTCTCCATTTAGCAGAAACTGATGGCACCTGGACAGTGGGAGATCCAAACAACTATCTGCTTGCTCATATAAAATGTTTTCTTCCAGTTTTATTTCTTGGGATACTGTGTACACAGCAAACCCCATGCAGAATGCACACAAACTTCTTCCTCCTGTACATCCACATGTGAGCTACTTCTTTGCTGTTAGTGATTACCCATAACAGAATTGAGATTAGACATGTATGAGTGTGAGGAGGGTGACATTGCTGCCAAAGAAAATTTGAGTTCTACATCTCAAGTATCAGGTCACCAGAGAACTGTGTAAAGAGTAACCAAAATGCACATGCCTACCACTGAAGGTGGTGACAGGTTCTTAGTAGGGGATGTAGTTCTTCCTCTCACTGTTATATTTGGAAAAAAATGCACAACATCACTGCAAAAAAAAAAAAAAAAAAAAAATTCCCCAAATCCAAAAGATAGCTGCAGTCACACAACAAGTCTGTTCAAAACTGGAAAGTTAATGGGAATCTTCTAAGTCCTAAGGCATTGCCCTTGCTTTGCTTTCTCAAAAAAACCTGATCTAAGAATGGCACAAATTCTCTACCTGATTTTGCTACCAATTTTGCTGATTTCTATTTTAAAAAGGTTTTGTTGATTTTTATTTTGTAAATTTTAACATCTTCAAAAAATATCCCAAGTGCAATAAATATGTTATCTCTTGCCACAGAACCCTTTTGATAATTAAGAGATTGATCATCTTCAGCAACAGACATAAAAGTTTAAACAGTACATAAATGTTCTCTGTACTAATGCAATAAAAGTGGATTTACTTTTACAGTGGTAATTTTAGCAGCAATCTAAATCAACACCCTGTTGATAATCAAACAAATCTTCCTTTAAAGAGAAATGCTGTGCAAGTGAGCTTATTAGTATTATGGGCACATTATTGTCTTTACTTTCCCCAATCAGCTTTTATTCATGCTTTTACAATAGGTGTAAATTTTTATATTTCCTTAGGCAAGCAGATGAATGAACTGAACATCAGGAAGATTACTTAAAATAGGTTATGGTGATAAGAAATAGACAATCCTGTACAATGTGTCAGTGGATTAGAGTGCTGAGTTCTGTAAATGGGCAACTCTGCTCTGAGGGGGTTGACAGGCAGCTGAAAAAGAAAAACTTGACTGGGGGGTGTTCGAAGTGTGGCAGGGTGTTTTCTGTATAGATATGTTAGGGAATTTGGGAGGGAGAATGGTGGGGAAAAATTTCTGCTGTATGAGGCACAGCTGGTAGTTGAATGGTGTCTGAAAAGGACTCATCTTGCGAGAGGTTGAGGACTTGCTCCTGTGTCAGACCCAGGCTCCCTCAGCTGTGCCTTGTCCTTCAGTTCTGCTCTACCTTCTGTCATGACCAGGTATAGCAGAAGTGAGGGAGACCAGGAAAATGGCTTTGTACCTTTGTGACGAACACTGTGTAGAGAGAAGAGCAACTCTAGAAAGCTCTGGGTTTGATGCTCTCCAGCAGTAACAAAAATGTAGGGCAGCTAGTTTTATTTTTCCATTTTCTTGACAATGTTGCTTTGAAAAGTTGAACTAAATCACTGAGATATTTCTGGGCTAAAATTTCATGAGTCCTCATGGGATGGAAATGCTTGTTGCTCCACATGACTCTATTTCCAAGCTCAGACAAGCAACATGGTGGCTGCTCACACTTGCATTGCTTCCAAGGTGGAGCTTTTGTTTTTTCTCTTTTCTAGGTCCAGCCAAAGGAGCTGGGTCAGTCACAGGATGCCCATTATGCTTCTCTCTGGAAACTCTAGATGGATTTATGCTTGTGGTTGATCTGAGGATCATCACTTTCCTTATATCAGGAGTGCAATTCCTGTTGGCTCCAAGAGAATTTTTTCAGCTGAATAACTAGAGAGACATGTTAATTATGATCCTTTCTGCTTCTTTAATGTCTGGATAGTCCCTTGCTGTCCTCTTCTAAAACAATACCACTCTAAAATCAGTTTGAATGCTACACACAGTGTGTTACTCCCACCTGACTAGGGACAGCTGTTCTGTGTGTGTGGCTGCGCAGCAGAAAATGCTGAGGTCCTGAGGATGACTCATCTCAAATAGGAGCCACTGCCCCGTATTATCCCTTCTGAAGCCTTTCAAACCACCCTCCCATCTGCCTGTTGTTTTGTAAACTCTCATGAAGTTTGGTTGCAAAGTGCTACTGTTTGAATTTTCAAGCAAAAGAAGAGCAACGGTGGTGCCAGATTCAGTGCAATATGACTGAAGGTGGTGACACGCATTACATTACTGTTGGCCTTTTTATCTCTGGTCCTCTCTTTTTTTTAAGACTAGCAAGATGACAATAAGTCAGTTCAGGTTGACTGCTCCTTGCCTGAAGGGCTGTGAGAGTGTTTCAAGAGATGGCTATGTGATGATGTCCCAGACATTTTAAATGTTAAACATTGTATGTTTGCAGTCCAGAAGATTCCTCATAAATCAGTTCTTAATAATGCAAGTTCAGATCCTACAGTAGAAACAGCCTCCTTTGGTAGAAACAGCCTCCTTTGCAATCAACAGGAATGAACTCAGCCACGATCTGGTTTCTGAGGCCTCATCAAATGTGCAAAATCACCCATTTCCCTGGGCAGGGGCTGCACCTTCATGAGTTGCTCAGTCAAATGCTTCTCCCAGCAATGGTAGGATGGCTGTAGCAGCCTGGTTTGCTTTGTCCTGGAGAGCTGTGACTCCGGGGACTGCATCCTCGTATTTTCTGCAGTCAACGACAGATGGGCATGGCTTTGATATCTACTTGCTTTTTCCTTGGGAACTGAAATGGAATCAGTAGCTCATTGTAGGTGGGCTGCTGGATTGCTGCTGAGAGGCAGTGGAAATGTATTTTGTTACCAGTGGGGAAACGCAGGGTTGCTTACCTTACCATCAGGGCCAGAATGAGCACTGAGACTCCCGCAGCTGATTGAAAGGGAAAAAGACCAGGGATCGAGAGTCCATGGAGCAATATTGAACAGAGAGGCAAATCCATCTGTGGGCTGACAGTGATAGCCCTCACCATGGTTCTGGAGTGACTCGGAGGACATGAGACACTGGATTATTATATTTATTATTGGGTTGGACCAGCTCAGGTGTGTGTGTGGGGTGGGGAGGGACAGTTTGAATCCCAGGGAGGTGACGCCCTGTCCCTCACAGCAGCCCCTGCGAGGCTCCCGAGGCAGCCCTGGACCAGCTGTCAGTCAAGGGCCCCTGGAGCCCAGTCCAGCCTCTGATTGGCTGGAGCAGCAGGAGCTCCGCCCCCTCACCTGGCCCAGAGGTATAAAAGCAGCCACACGTGGCTGCCATCTTTGGTTCAGCCCCACCACATGGGAAACTGGGACTTCACAGGACTCTCGGATGGTAGCTATGGAATTTTATCTTTGTCTTTGCTCCTTCTCTTTCTCTTAATCTCCTTTCTTAATGCTTTGGGTAACTTGAGACCAAATGGGTTGGATTTTGCTATGTTGTATCTGTTAGCATGTGCTAAGTCAGTGCTTTGTGGAATGCTTTGTTTTGGTTGTATGTTACCCTTTAAGCTTTTACCAATATCTCTTGTTTCCTGAAGTTTATCAGTAAAAGTACCCTCTGAGAAAGTATGTGCAACTTTTCTCCTCTGTGCTCTCTCTTAAGGTGTTAGAAGAACCGAAGGCTCTTCTAATAATCCAAGGGTGGATATTGTTTGAGTGTTGTATATATTTAAGGTAAAACTCATTTAAGGTGAACTCATAGTTCTGAGATTTGAGGTCTTACAGAGGACAAGCACTCTCCAGCTGCATGCTGGAAGGAAAAGGTTCACTGGCAGGAGGTTCTGTTGTGTGTCCTGAAGCCAAATAATATTTATTTCAAGAACAACCCAGTGCTGGGTTGTAACCTTTCCTGTCATATCCTTTGGGGCAGGTGCTTGGCTCTGGTGCTCTGTGTAAGCCCATCCTTTGTCTTGGTGTTGGCTTTCTTTGCCTTCCCATTTCTGGCTCACCTTGGTTCATCTACATGTCAAATTACTTCCATTGTCGCTACCTGCCAGGATGGGGCAGGGGCCAAAAATACAGTAGAGCAAAAGGTACCACATACATAGAGTCTGCTTTCACTGGCTAGTCCAAGTCAGTGGTCCCAAAGCTCTTTCCTTAGCCTTTAAGCAGAGAGGGAGCCTGTTGCCTTCAGTGACTCTTGCCTAAGAAAACCCTTTGTGACTTGTCCTACAGGAAGATGTTGAGTGATGCAGACTTGCCTCTCTCCAGGCCATCCATCCAGCCTGTGGTGGAGAAGAGGAGCTGCTTGTTGTGCTGTCTAAGCTATGTTTGGCCATCCTGCCATTTGGGCAGACCTGCTGCCCTTCATTGGCTTGCACATCCACGCCAACTCCCTCAGGCAAACACCCAGGGCATCTGCCACAGCTCTGCAAAGCAGCCACAGCTTTCATTGGCATGGCAAGAGTTATCTGTTCTGCGTGAATGGGCCTGACCAGCATCTGGGATCTCTTGTAAAGAGCAAGGAACTGAGTACTCCAGTAACATGATTGTAGAGCTGAAGTGAGTCACTGTAAGCAATGGCTCTGCCCTGACATGGTTGCCTTTGAGCTAGAATGAGTCTGGCTTCTTCCCCATTTAAAACTACCTGAATCCACAGTGTCTAGCAGACATTTCTGTCACATAGATGGCTTTTTGGGTGCACATCGTTTCAGATTTTGTGGCTTTGGCAGGAAGCACATAGCTGAGGTATCTGAGAGTCTGCCCCAGCAAGGGAGGGCTGGGTGGGGTGGACAGGTAGGGCAGATCTGGCCTATGCAGGTGGCAAGTGGCCATGCTTTTCACACTGCTCTTCCTTAACAGCAGCACAATCCCAGAGATTGTCCTTGGCTGACTGGTAAATGGACCACGTTCACTGAGGAAGCAGCCAAGGCAGTGCAAACCTGTATTGCCACTCACTGGCAATAACCTGCCTCACTGCATGTGCTTTGTCCAGGCCAGTGCACCATTAGCAAGGTGGAGAAGTAGAAGAAGAGTACACTGACAATGCAGTTATCTCTGTCTCTAGAAGATCTGGGAATGTGATGGTCTTAGTAACTCAGAGATGCACATTTCCCTGCTCACCATAATGTCTGAGATTTAGAAAATCTTCTCAGAAAAAGCTACCTGTATTTTGAAAAGAGTGAAAACATGGCTTGAGTCAGTCAAAATGTTTTTGATGTGTTTTATTTCAGTTGTAAGCCTTTATGATGTGTTTGCAGATTTTATCTTCAAGAACTAAAATCCTTGAAATGACATATTTGAATAATGGTGAAACTTTTTATAAGCAATCAGAGAAAAAACAATCTTCTCAATTCCTTTCTACTGCAAGCCCACGCTTTTCACTGGTTTAAGTGAATCCCCACTTCCTGCTTTAAAAAAGTCAGCTGGAATAATGTAAATCTGCTTGATTCAATTAGAAGGAGCTTTTGAGCAGCTGCAAAGTCAGGGAATTTATCTCTTTTGTGATAAATGATGGCAAAGAGGTCACCACTTGATATAAAATTAACCCCAGAACTAGTTTTTCCTAGCTTCTAGCTCAGTTTTAAATGATGCTGGTAATTCTGTCTTTCGTTTGAGTCAGGAGATCACAGTAAGAGGCCTCACAAAGCACCTAGAAATTATTTGATCATGAGACAGTAGAGATACACATACCCATGTTTTACAGTCCTAACTGCAAGCAGAGACATTAACTTCTCATTCACTGGCAGCTGATTCCAAATCTCTCTAAATGGCTTTAAGAAAATATATGTTTCTGAGCTTTACCCTCAGCTAAGTCTCCCCTCATACTAGGTCTTCTAGCTACTTGAGTGATAACATGAGGCACAAGGTAGAAGTCACCTAACAGCTTAGTACCAGAGTAAATCTCTCCACTCCATGGAGCATGTATTGTTTTTTAACTAGACTTTACTCCAGCTCTGTGTCCTTAGCCCACAAAACTGTCTCAGTGGTGACAACCCACTGAAATCAGGAGTTACACTCATATCTGTGGATCTGGTCCTACAGGCTCCTCCTTGTGTGTGCTGTGCCACAGTGTCATCCTGGTGTGTGACCTGCCTCCTCCCATGCTGGCATATTAAACTGTCTGGATGTATACATATTCATATGTATTTTGATGATAAATGATGCCTGTAATTGTTCAAACAGTTCAGACTGAGGAAGGCTGAACTGAGGTGCAAAGACAACAACCCTGCCTGACCAAGATACGGCAGAGGAAACCTCTGCCATAACCAATGATAACAAACCACAGCAATTACTCAATTAAAGCTAAACCCATCTTTAATCAAGACAGTCAATGTAAGAGGCCCTTGGGATTTCTGTGAGAAGGAGGAACTCCCAATCAGTGCAAAGGGAATTAATTGTTCCTTTTTATTCCAGGGATGAAGTTGCCCCCAGATTTGCAGATGCTAATTTTCAAAAAGAGAATCATTAGCTTTTAATAAAGAATTTGCAACTTGGGAGGTGGGGGGGTGGACTGAAAGCATTTCCTCATACAGTTTGGAGTTCATTAGTGCACCCATCAGGGAAAATGTGTGAGAAAAGTGAAATCGGATAAATATTCCTTATTTATCCTCCAAACCAGTAATTCAGGAAAAAAAAGCAATTTCTTCTAAATCTGAGTTCCAGGTGACTGCCTTTTATCTGAGCTCCATTAAATTATTCCCCTGCTAAATTCTCATGAAATAGGCTTTTTGCTCCAGCAGACGTTGACTGAGATCATTTTGAAAGCAAAACATTCTGTTTTTATTAGTAATGATCCATCTTCCACCCTGATGATGTGAGGGGCTTGAGGAAGGTGTTTGTGCCTTGGTGTCAATCCCTGTTTCTTTGCTGTCATGGGGGCAGGCTGGGTGACCTGGTTCCTGCTTGGCTCCCTGGCTGTGGGTAGCACTGGGGTACAACAGAAAGACATGAGAGCACCTGGTAGTGATTCTACCTCCAAACAAGTCAAGAGGCAGTGTCCTTGGCCTAACATTCACTACTCAAGCTTGTAGCTAGATCCCTCTCACCCTCATTCCTACTGCAGTGTCTCAGCAAGGTCTTCTCTCTTCAGTCTCAGTTATGATAATTTTTTCCTTCCTTGGTTGCCCCATGTGATTCATTCCCAGGGTTTATTTCAGTGTGGCAACCACCAGACACAATTTTTCTATGGTCTCCTGTTTATTCTGGAGTTACACACGGCAAGTTTCCTACACAGCTCTTTTTAAAAACACAGATTTATTTGCTTTTACTGGCTCTGGTCAAAGCAGCTATTCTGAAATCCCATAGAGATGGAGCAGTAGAGGCAGACAGATGTGATGAGCTGGAGCTGCTCCATGTACCAAGTGCTGCTGGTTGAAAAGAGCCTTGACCTCTTTAATACATCAGGTCAGTGAAAACAGGGCTGGACAATACTTTGGTTGATAATGTTCTGAGGGGACTGAGCAGAACTGCCTGAACATTTCCCAGGTGGTGTTTCCTTGGGGCCTGTTTGCCTTGACAGATTTC
Source organism: Corapipo altera (assembly GCF_003945725.1). Classification (NCBI taxonomy): domain Eukaryota; kingdom Metazoa; phylum Chordata; class Aves; order Passeriformes; family Pipridae; genus Corapipo; species Corapipo altera. The sequence goes on from NW_020884877.1 coordinate 23,327,680, forward strand.
TTCCTGTGTGTGAACTCTGAGGCAAAAGGAATATTTTATGAAGCTTTTTATATCACTGTCTCTGGTTTTTGTGGCAAATTGAGCTCCCTTCATGTTGTATCTCTTCTCTTCCTTCCTCTCCTTGGTGACCTCGCAGCCATCAGTGCCTGAATTCCTGCCTTTACATCCTTGATTTTCTCTGTCTGCTCTTTGTGAGGAGGGTTCCATATCCATAACTCAGCATATGTGGCTTTTATGCTAGTTACTGCAGTCTGAAGGGAAGAAACAGACTTGGGCCTGTCCAAGTGAGTAGAAGATCCCAGAAGTCTGTGATTCCCTGCCAGAAGCAGCAATGGAAATGACAAGCTTGGTTTGCAACTTTCAGGCTCCTGCCTCTATGCCAGGGAGCCTGGAAGCCACCAGACCCCAAGGGTTTACAGGGTCCTCACTATGGGAATGAGCTGGGTTTCCTGGGCAGCCAGGTGCTACTGAGGTCTGGGACCCTCACACAAGTGAGTGTCCTCACTCCAGTGCAGTCCTGCAAATGCCCAAGGAGGAGATTATTCCTATCAAACCATTTTACTGCAGGTTTGGCTCCATGGGAAATGCAGAGCCTAGGTGATGGGAGCATCAGGTTTCTTAATCTCAAGGGATGCAGTGGCATTTTATCATGTCCTCTGAATTATTCTGTCACAAGCATCTTGAAGGTCTGGTTTATCTTCTCTAAAATGATTAGTATGCTGCTCATCAATCATTCTTATTTCACAACTAACATGCTGCAGGTGGTTTAGCAACCTGAGCATTTGGACTGAAATAATTGCACTCTCTAGAGCCCTGCCTAAACCAGGGGGAAGCTGCTGGTGCCTTTGAGGTGTTTGGGTGCTGTGGGGATGGGGGCATGGAGTGCTTGGGTGGATGGCCAGCCAGCCACCTGTGCTAAGCTCTGTCCTGCAGCATGCCAACTCTCAGGAGTAGCAAATTTCAGTTTTACAGTAGGTTATGAAGTCAAGGCTGAAGAAAGAGAAAGCTTCTTTTATTTCTCAGACAATTAAAGAACTCAATGTTATTTTGTGTTAGGAACACATCTCTACTTGCCTGGCTTTCTCCTACTTCGCTACAAGCTGCACTTGAGTGGCAAAGTGATTCTTGTATGTGTAGAAAGGGGGTGCCTGGGAAGAGTTCAGCACTCACAGGCAGACTGGCTTATTGGAGAAGCTGAATAGTCAGCACAGTGAGTTTTCCCCACTGCTTGCCATTCACTAAAGCCTAAATCTAATTTTAGGCATTAAGCCGAATATGAATTCTTGAAAACATATGGCATCAATTCTGATGCTGATCGCTTTTGGTAAGTTGGCTTGATATAGCCAAATCCTTTGAATTGTTTTCCATTCCCCAACAGGGAATGTGGGAAAAGGAGGAAGATCTAGGTCTGAGAGAGACCAGGTCTCTGGCCAAGCTAGCTCCAACAATGACCTTGTTTTAGCTATCTATCTTCCCTGTAGGACCAGCTGTTTCTTCAGGAGCCCTGCTCTGGAATGTGTGCAAGTTGGGAAAAGACCTCACCGATAACTCTACACTTACAAAGCCTCTGAGTGGTACAGAAAATACAGAAGACAACCCTGAAACACATGAAGTAAAGAGTTAATGAATCCTCCAAGAAGCTTTAAGTTTGCACAGAGAAATCAGAGAGGGGAGTTTCACCAGCACATTTCTCTGGCCAAACCCACAGATAAAGATTAACTGAAAGTCTTCAGGGACAGCAAACAGAACAATGTTACTGTGAGGCCAAGTGTTGTTTTGCCATTTGTTCTCTGTATGTTACCATGGAGTACAAGTGCTGCTTGTGGGTACAAGAAGAAATAACCTTATATTCGTACCCTACATTTATCTCGGACACATCCTGAAGTTTAAACAGTTCATAGTGCTCTTCTTTTGTACTGGACCATTCCACTGCTTTCTTAATGGAAATCCCCCCATCTGGGGACACTCCACTGACACCTTTGTTTAAGACCCGCTGCAGAGATTTCCGTAAGTAATGTGCTTTGATTGTGTTCCTGTTCTTTCCGCATTCCCTGGCTGGGAGTGTTTGAACAGACAGACATCGCGTGTGGAATGTTTGTGGGAGTGGGCTGTTTTGAGGTAAGTGTCCAAAATATCTGTGAAAGAGCTTCAGAGTGAGAGTTGTGCAAAGCTGTTACTAATATATGTGCTCATCCAGGTGAAAAACTGGGAAGTGTATCGTGTAACCCTATGTGTCCTGTTGTACTTGCATATATTGCAGATCACTAGTGCTGTTAATTACCTGAAATTGTTTGCAGAAACTTCGTGACAAATTGTTCTGAAAAACATATAAACCTAAGGAAAAAGCATGGCTGGATGGGGGGGGGGGGGGGGGGGGGGGGAGGAAAAGGCAGAAAATGAGCAAGCTACTTTTTTTTTTTTTTGGTGAATTAATTACCCATCTTCAGATCTGACAAAATAACTCAGAAGAGGCTGATGTCTTCTGTTGCTCTGTTTTCAGCCAGTGCAGGAAGCAAAAGTGTCAGAAATCTCTCTGCAAAGCCTGTTTTGATGAGATTTCCAGCCAGTTTCATGAATGAAGTTGGTTTGCATTAACTGTGAATAAGTCCTTGGGCAGAACTAGCAAATCATGGGTTCATTGATCACAGACACTTGTGTGCATGGCGTCTGACCCAACACTCAATAAAGGCAATGAGAAACCTACTGGGGCAGCTTACCCAGTAGCTGTGGAGCCATTTTGCAGTTCCAAAGCAGCTGGAGTCAGCTATTCCCAGACACTGGATGGGAGTGAAATTTGCTTATGTTCCTGATTTATGGAGGTTTGCATCAGGCCCAGGGACAAGTTCTCTGCTGCTCATTTACAAAACTGATGTAACAGATGAGACCTAGTAAGAGTCAAGCTCATCCTTTCCTCCTGCTGCTCTGATGTTTTATTTTCCATCTGTAATTAACAAGGATGGATGCCTACTTTTGGGATTGTTTAACTGTGGGGGCTGTTTCAGGGCTGTCCCCTGAGGCTGTCTCCACAAGTAGCATGTTTTTTAAGTTATGCCTCTCTATTGATCCATGTCTGAACAATTACCAGTGGTGCTTGCTCTGAGCCCAAAGGTGTCTGCAATCAACCCCACAATGATATTCAAGGAGAGCACTGTTTTAAAAGGCTGCCTCTCCCAAAGTGTGCTGTGTGTTTAAAATGTGACAGGCTACATGACAGGACCCGAAACAGAGACATTTGAGAAAACTTGGGATCTTCTGATCCTTGAGCCTGAGCTCAGCCATACTTCCTGACTTTGGCTTGGGAGCCTCTGTTTCAAACACACCATTTTCACCTGGTATCTGTATCTATCATGCCTGCAGAATAACCACTGTTTTAAAGATTCCTGCCTTGATATTACAGTGTAATACTCTGCCTGACAAAGACCTAAAATCTGGTGGCTGGTAAATAAAAATTATTGATAATGATTGTTTAATTAGAGGTATCAATAACTTCACCAGAGCTGTTAGGAAAACAGCTCAGCTGCTCTGAAAATGGCAAAGGAAACTTAGTGTTAAGTAGCTCACTTTGCCTGCTCTGCAAACTCCAGCTAAGGCTCCTGGGAGTCAGATTTTCTGGAGGTGGAAATCCAGTATTGAATGTCTGATGGGGCATCAGGGCTACCAGTTCTGCTTGTGAGGCTGTATGAAAAGCTAATATGTGCATTGATAAGTAAAATCACCAACTGAATGATTCTTCAGGAGTTGTGGGCCCAGTTCTTGTTTCTGTGACTGTTTTTTTTTCACGACCTTGGGATGGTTGCTGTTCTCCTTGTCCTCACAGGGGCTCAGTTGCTGGATCAGTCTTTTAGTTAGGTGGAAGAGAGAAGGAGAGGTCAGGCATCTCATCTGCTTCTTTAAGCAGCCTGGACAGCCCCATGGCTGGCACAGTTTCTGCCTGCAGAGACTGGAGTCAGCAAAGAGCCAAGGCAGCAGGGCACTATGATCCCTATCTCCATATGGGCTGTCACTGTGCTCCCACGCAGCTGCAGCAGCAAACTGCTTGTGGAGCCAGATGCCATACAGGAGATAGGACTTAAAGGGATCTTCCTTCAGGCACAGGTTTTCCTTCAGAGCTTTTCTTTAAGAAGGTAGATAGTCCTCTGTCACCACTTCTCAGCCTGGTGGCAAAGTTACTTGCACTGACAGCCCTCAATTTGGGGGCTGATGCAGCATGACAGGTTGGAGTGAGCCTGTTTGAAAGGGTCTGTGCCAATTAGGGTCAGCTGTTATTATCGTAGGGGCAGTTAATTGAGGGGCTATTGATAGGCAGCAGGCCATCTCTCTCTAATTTTCTTTCCCTCCTGTTATTTAACAAAACTACTGAGAGGAAGGCTGCATTAACTTTACTTTTATCTTTAATTCTGTGACTGCAGTAAAAGCCAGTATCTGAGAAGCCACTGAATACAGGATAGAATTGGTTCTGTAATAATAACTTGTTTTCCCTCTTTGAAAATAAATATAGTCCTTAGTAGAGAAATTTACCCATTGCTGGCAGTCAATCAGCCAGGACAATTTGGGCTCTGAGTACTCGATTAGAATAACTTTAAGGAAAATTGCCTTCCTCAATCAAGTAAGGATCCATTAACCTGATGAAACAGGGTTTGCTTATCTGAGAGGTTAAGACTCAAAACACAGCCTCAGCTGTATTAGATGAGGCCTCTTTTAGAATGGGAAGTAATAAAAACACCATCTGTCATGTCTAGTCAATCAGACCTTGTATAAGAGAGGAATTATTCCTCTGACTTTACCATTATAAGATCATTTGTTTGTTAACAATGGGAAGTGTCAGGAATTCTGAACACTGGTTTTATTCCATCACATTATTTCTAGCTGCCTTTATCTTGCAGAGAATTAATATTAATCTGAGTTTATACAGGAAAGAAATATTTCTAGATGAATACAATGCTAAGGTATTCCATGTTGACTCTCTAGTGATTTATTGTTAGAGGTAAAACTGAATGGGAGATGGAGGAAAAAGTGCCATGTACACTTTGCTTCTGAAAAGTATTATTTCTGTAAACCAATCTCATGCAAGTTGCTGAGCACTCAAACGTTCTTTGAAGTCAATTGAATATATACCTCTCTTGTAGCCATAAAGGACCTTAAAGGATTGGGGTGGCTAGATCTTCTCATGTTATGCACAGGCATAGCTGGAGGTCATGAAAAAGGTGATTGCATTTTTTTTTGGCATGGATTTATGAAAGCTAATAAATGCTGGCACTAATGGATTTCTCTGACAGTGAGTACCAGTGCATTCTCCTCTATTCACTGAGGAGCACTTGGAGACATCTAAAGACTGAATGCCAGACAGCAAAGACAGGAGATGGAAGGAGTGGTGGAAAGCCTATACTAGCATATACTCAGCACTGCTGCTCACCAGCTGGGGGAGAAACATCATCTTCCCTTGTCACACACCACAGATGAGATTGCAGTGGATGCATTAACATACGCCATTGCCTGCTGCTTGGGCACATACTGTGCTGCTGCCCAGCACATTCAGCACTGCTTTATAGCTTCTGAGTGGCCACAAGCTGGAAGCCACCAGAGGTGGTTTTTTGTGCCTATGGGAAAACCATTTCTGTGTTCGGGGTTGCTGTTTGCACAAGAGAAGCAATGGGGTGTTTGCTGGTGTGTGATGCAGGACTCAGCTGTTGTGTGATGGGCACAATCCTATGCAAGATCTCAGGAGGAAGGAGACAGGCTGGGGATAGAAGAGGGTGAAAGCAAATGCCTAATTCAGCATTCAGTCATAGCAAAAAGATGTGCTCCCGTTAGGCTATTCAGCCTGGGGTCCTGTGAGAAAGGCATGTTGAGCAGAAGGAAGACAACATGTTCTCTGAGGTCGTATCAGAAGGCTGAGCACTCCTGATCCCGCTGATGTCAGGTGGATCAGATGCCACTCAGCTCCTAGAAAAACTCGATCTCTTTTGGGGAGTTAGCATAAAGATGAAGAATCACGGATGAGTTCTTGTTTCTATGAGAGAATAATGTTTCTCCCTGCCAAGCTCTGGGGGAATTTTTCATGAGTGCCAGTGGAGAAGAGATCGCTGTGGGCACAGGATGGCCAGCACAAAATGAATTGTGCTACAAAGCGTTAGTGTCCCTGGAGACCCAAATGCTGTATGTTTAGATTAACATTAAAAAAAGGAGGAAAAAAAAATCTCTAGTTTTGTGCCAGTCCCTTTGGGACCTGATGCAGGAAAAACCCACATGACTGTGCTTCCCCCTGGAGCTAGTGAGAGCTACTCCCACTCACTGTGTTAGCAAATTGATCCCCATGATCACTGCGGGGGGAGGCTGAAAAGAATGGATGGCACTGCAAGCTCGTTATGAAAATGCAGGGAACCAGAGTTAATGAATCTTGGATGAGCCCCTAATCTGCCTGGCCCTCGGTGGAGGATGTGATTAACATCTCAGTGGAAATGACAGTCCCTAGAATGCAGAAGGTTGTGTCATGTCTGTCAGTGCTTGCATCTGGGAGGGGCCACTGTCAGCTGATATCTCTGTGGATTAGATCTGGAGAGTTTTTTTATCAGAACAGAGGTATTTTTGGGATTTACATGTTCTCTGTCCCTGGCAGCTTGCCCTGATGAAATACCGATTACACAATTGCAATCCGACTTAAACTATAGTCAAAAAATCAGCTGCTTGTTGGGTTATGGTGAGAATATGCTCTCTGTGATGGCAAAGATTTGAAATTGTGCAGTGCATTTTGTCTCCTGACACAGGGAAACTTGCAAAGAACATTGAACAGGCTGTTTACTGTGGATGTATGGAAAAGAATTTGGAAAACTGAAATTAATGCCTTCTCTGAGATTCTCATAATCCTGTAGCCAGATTAATGACTGAAACCACTTGCCCCAGATGTACAGAAGATTAGTGCTGCTTGACTGTTGTTGTATGGCCAGTGGAGTTAAGGTTAGGAAACCTGAAACAAGTGCTCAAGGGGCCTGACAAGTAGCATAGTCAGAGCTGAACCTCAAGGTCCTGCTGTCACAGCCTATAGCTGTGCCCCTTCCTTCACTGCCCGATAGACCCACCTGGTTCAAGGCAGCCCTGTGAGCCAGTTGTGAGGAATAGAGTAGTTACAGGATTTCTGCTTTCTCATTACCCACTGCCTCTTGCTGAAGCAAGTAAAAGCAGCATTTTACTCGGGAGCTGGGTGGGAGAGCGTGTGGGGGACACCACCGGAAAGCAGGTACTGGTCAACTGAGGGATCAGTGCAGAAATTCCCAGAGGAGTGTCTGTCCCAGAGGCTGGAAGTAAGCATGGAGAGTAGGGCACTGTACCCAAGGGGTGACTGGGACACTGGATTCGACTGTCTTTTGGCGTTCCACTAGACCCAAGGCTGCTGCAAGCTGTGATACCTTCAGGAGCTGAGCTGTCCCTCAGAGCCTGTGGCACAATAAATCAGTAGCTGTTTTTCATTTGCTGTGATAACAGCACAGGCAGGGCAGCTTACAGGATAGACTGCTGGGCTGGCGTGCAAGAGGTTTAATCGGAATCTACCTTCATCAGAATGGTTTTTCCCTCTTTTGTTCCTCTCTGAAATGGAGATACTGATATCTGCTCATTGAGATGCCCTGAGACCTGCTGCTGAAAAGCACTGTGTTAAGATCCTGCTTCTGAAACCACCAGGGAGAAAATGTTCTTGGGACAACAAATGGTCCTCAAGTATTTTCCCAAAGTTCTGCCTTGCCACATACATCTTTCTTCCAGCTGCAGGGACCTCCCACCTTCTCACTCCATGAAGGGGACAGCCCAGCCTCAGCTCCAGGCAAGTGGACTGGGTAAATCTTCAGATTTTTCTGTTTCCAGGCTCTCTCTGTTATTCAGAGGTTTTGAACAGAGAGCTATGCCTGAGCCAGACAGGTGTGTCAGTGCGTGTCTGAGGGACTAGCACACCTTGTGACAATCAGAATTGATCACTTACACCCTTGCAAGTCAAACAGAACTAACTACTGTGTTAGGTCACATGCCCTCACACACCAATTCTGGCTATCCTTTTCTGGATTTGGTTGTTGTTTTTTTTTTCAGAGCATTCTCTCTGTTGCTGACTTTACGTACCTATGTGAACAGTAAAACTAGCTATTGTTTCAACTAGGGACTGTCTCTAAGAAGGGGGGTAGCATTCCTAAAATGCTTTAAATCGCTATAAAGGGGAAACAAAGGACTATCAAGTAAGGGCAGAACATAGAAACATCCCAGGGACTGGACATGTTCCGATTGCCTGGGGCACCTGGGTGTACATTTTCTCTCTGTTTTGAACTTACTGAAACCAGTGCTACCAGTCAGCTCTGAGTCGTGGTGTGCATGGCACCTTATACCACAGCAAAAAGTACAACTTAAAAGTGGAGGGGGAAATAACTGGAAAAGAATTCAAGAGTTCACTTAGCCCATCTCTTTACAGACAGCCTGATTAGTTAAATTATTCCTGATTTTCTATGCAATATATAGCCTTCTTTGGTATTCACTTGCTGTTAATCAGTGGTCTGTTCTGAAAGATCACAAGTCTTATTCTGGAGCCAACTTCCATTGTTTTTTTTCAGAGGTTTTGTGACACTCTCATCTTGAGAGCCTAGAAAGTAATTTAAATTCATGGTTGTATTTTGTTTGTGCTGTGTTTTCTTCATTTCCTGCCTCAGCTCTCTCGTGCCCTGTGTTTTGCTTGAACATTCCCTCCAATGAAGAGAAAAATCTTAATTTTTCTTTGCTATGACAGCCTCTTAAAAAATTGTTCAGAAATAAAAGCCCTTCCTGTTGTGGTTCCCCCCTCCAATCTTCTAATAGAGTCACAAGCATTACCAAGTGAAGCTTTTTATTTTTCCCAACAATTATTCTCCCTCCAGCTTTTCTTCTCTATTGCATTTTCTGGCCTGTAGTGCTCATATGTCTTTTCTGCTTGTTTTTCACAGTGCTTGCCCAGAGTCTCATGCTGCTGGCTTTGCCATGCTGTGCTTTGTACATATCTATGCCATATCTTCTTATAATATGACTAGCACTCCCTGGATCCTGACCATACTTCCTACGTTCTGGAATCCTTCTTACCATCTATCTTTTCTTTAATATCTGTTCTGTGAATAGCCTGCTCTTTTGTAGCCATTATTAAAGTTTTGCTTCAATCCTCCTTGCACCAGCCCCTTACAATTTGCCATCATCTTTTCATGAGTTGTTCAGGCTGTTCTTCCTTTCACTTCAGGCTGTGCATCCCCTGTTGCTCTGTCATGTGACTCATCACTTGTAGGAATTTATTCCTCATTTCATTTTGGAATTTGATCTGTGATCAGCTTAGGCTGCTCACTATTGCATGTATAAGTAACTATTGCTGCATGTTTCTCTTCACTCTTAAGTTCAGATGTCTCTCAGTGTTTCCCTGAAGCATCTTTATAGTCCTCCTGCCCAATTCCCCTGTGTCAACCTTTGTCCAGCTAATAGCAGAGTTCAGCAGGAATTGTAACCTGTTTGTAGCCTTGACTGTATCTTGTGTGTTGAGGTGATGATGAGAGATATGTGGCCATGAAGCAGATGGGACTTCAGTGCAATGAAAAGGGGAAGGATGCAGGTGGCTTCAGGGACTTGATGTGTGGTCATGGAGACACAATTTTGCTCCACTGCTGAACCCACAGAATTTCACTTTAAACCATTTCTGTCCTGTAGAAAACATCTGATGTTTTCCCCTGCAGAGGAGTTGCCTTAAAGCCTCTCTGAAAGAGCAGTTTAGAGGAGGTTATAGGGGAAAGGAGAAAGTAGTAAACAGCAGAAGTGGAGTACAGAAACTGTTGACTGTCTTTTAGGCAGCTCATGACTTAAAGGTGGAAAAGGGTCTGGGGGAGCAACATGTCAATGTTATGTCTGCATTCCTATGTGATATGTGAAGAACCAGGAGCTGAAGACAGTCTGTCAAAAGGTGATGAAACCTTGCGTCTTCTCACAACCTTAACTACTAGGTGCTCCATGCCTGGAAACATTCACAATCAGGTTGAGCAGGGCTCTGAGCAACCTGATCTAGTTGAAGTTGTTCCTGCTCGTTGCAGAGGGGTTGGACTGGATGGCCTTTAAAGGTCCCTTCCAGCCCAAACCGTTCTATCATTCTGTGATACTGAAAGACATGTATAGATAAGGTCAGCTCTGTAGCTGGTGCACAGTGTCAAAAATTTGGATTTATGGTCAGCTGTAGATCCTGCCTAGTCACAGAGCCAGTCCCTGTCCACATCCAGAAGTAGTAATTTTATTGAAAGGTAGTGTAGCTGCAGTGCAAAGTGATTGATCGTGAACATCCATGAAAGGTGCCAAGCAGCCTCACAGTCTGTGTTCAAAAAAGGCAGATTCCCTATGACATTTGGGAGCTGAGCGAAGAAGACTTCAGATCAAAAACTAAATGAAAATTTAACTATTTTGTTGGCGGCCAAAGGACTGTTGTTGTGAAGTGAAACATTAACAACAACGTGAGAGCGAGCTGGGATTGCTCAACAAAGGTTCATCTTCAGGCACAGCAGAGCTGGGGTCGTCCAACGCGCAGGAATCGTCCGACATGGCAGAGGGGGACGGCACGCTGCGGGCTGCCAAGGAACCCCAAGCTGGTGAGACAATTTAAAAAGATTTCTTCTTGCTAATCATAGGAGAAACTGAAAGTAAAAACGTGTGAGAAGGGATGAGAAGTTCCTTGGATTGTTACAGGTTGACTAGAGACCAGACGACAATCACTTAAATACAGATTAGGTACTTTATATTGTTAGTGGTATTAATCTAAATACCTTTTACAATTTTGAGTCTATACAGGCTGTTGAGTAGAGGAGAGATGTGGGTTTGAAGGCCCCTGGCATATTTTCCTGGTTGTTCAAATGATTTTATAAATCGTTTTCTTAAATTACTTTGAAGTTTGGGAGAGTCTGCAGGCAATGGAAACCAGTCTTGATCTGTCTAAATCAGTTAAGCCCTGCTCTTTCTTGTGATCAAAGAATTGGAGAAAATAAGCCAGATGAGACCTGGAGAGGTTATCGTGTCCTTCCAGGGTCTGGTCATTAAGCCCTAAGTGTTGCTGGTGCACATTCTTCTGGCTTCTTAAAACCTTATCTCAAAAATAAAGACAGAGAAGAGAAATGCATATATGGTAAAAGGGCTATAAAAGTATGGCCAGTGTCTATGAATTAAAAATAAGACTCATTATTAAGAGATGAGTGTGGCTGAGCTGAAAATTAGGAAGGGATTGTACCACAAGATGAATGCAGGTAAAAATGAAGAGATTAGTTGAGTATAAACAGCTTAAGTTGCACAGTACTGCAGCAGGGAGCAGTGAGAACATGGGAGTTGTAAATGCAATGGGAAAATGCAGATTTTCTTCCTGAGGATTTGAGAACCAGAAAAAATTAAATTATGAACTCAAAGTCATAGCAAAATCTATTCATGGGAATTTCTGGCTATACGAGGCATCTGGTAGCTGAATATTACATTTAAGCATGAATCATCCTGCAGACTCCCCACTTGCATAAAGGATAACTTAGAAAAGAGGAAATTATACAGAAAGCAGTCTTGGCTTTCGTGCTTACCAAGTGAAGTTGTTTGGCACAAGATTTTCACGGAAATTCAGGAGGACACCTCATCCATCTGGCTGCTCTGGGACAGGACCTGATATTTATCCAGTCCCTAATACATTCTTATATAACGGAAATCATGGGTTGCCTGAATCCTGCAGCTCCAGCCACACCATCTCTGTTCCAGTGCTTATCTGTCCTTGCTGATATGGAAATTGGAAAAAGGAGCCCAAATCGTCTTTACTGAAAATAAAGTCAGTTATTTCCCTCATCCTTGATGAAAATGGAGCACAGTTGGTCTCTGTGGCTGTTTTTCCTGTCAGTGGATAGGAGTAGTGTTTGGTAGTCTTCTTCCCCAAATGTCATATTTTTCATTCCAGAGCTGCAAAATGGTTTCTCCCATTTTGCAACGCCAGTTTGAATTCATACCCTGTTCTCGCCTATGCTTCTCCATCCTGGTTTCGGACACGAAGGAGAGCAGCACACTGGCTGTGCTGGTGTTCTCTTTGCTCATAGAAAAGCTGAGGACCTGCATGTTTTGTGCTTTCCTAGTCTGATGGAAAATCATTGATAGCTACTCTGAGAGAGATTTCTCAGTTTCATCTGGGCATTTCATCTGGGCTTTATTTCCTTGTGAGATGCTGGAGATACTAGAGTTAGGATATATCACATACAGAGCTGCTCTAGCTGTTATGCCACTTACCCTGTCACCAAAGAAAGAAACAGTCTGGTTTGAGAGCATTTTTTTCCAACCTGAAATGGCTTGTTTTGTAATCCTTATTCTCCTTTTGGTGCTTACAAGGGATTATCTGATCAAGTATCCCTCTGGCTATGGAGGAACACACCTGGGTTGTCCTAACCTGCCTTTTTAAAGGCAGTGGTGATGCTTGTCATGCTTCTGCCCCCGACATGGGAAGTGCCTGAATGTATGATATTCAGCACCTGAAGGTGAATTTCATCAGGCTCTAATGATCTGGGTACATTTGAGGTATCCAGATATTATTTAAGCAGGTTCTGTCTTGTTTCATCCATATTCCTATTGGTTCATTTTAATGGTGTTGGGCATCTTGTTGCAATTTACTTTTTTTAGTGGAAAAAACCCAAAAGGATACAACTTTTCTGGCTTCTGTGGATGAGCTTTTGTTTGCTTGTTTCCTGGTTTAAATAACAGCCTTTCATTTTCCTTCCTCTTTCTCCAGTATTGACAGCACTTCTAACACCTTTTCTTATTGCCTTTTGTGTCCTCTGCTAGTTGTAATTCATTTTGTGCCTTGGCTTTGCAGCCTCCACTGTTCTGTGTTTGATCCGTTTGTTTATACTTGTCTTCAGAAATGCCACCTTATTTCCATTTGTGGTACAATTCCTTCCTGATTTTCAGCCCAGCCTCACAGATCTCCTTCTATCAAGTATTATTCTGTATCTGTATCTAATGTGCTTGCAAAGTTATTCTCCTTAACTCATTTTTTGCTGTTTGCTACAAGTTACCATTTATTGCCAGACATTTGAATTCCTTTTCTCCCTTTTCTATCTGTGAAGACCTTCTGGCAGCTAATGGCCTAAAAAGCTCTGCAGTGTATTAGACAAGTAGTATGTTAATCCTACTGACTGATAGGGTTTTTCATGCTAGTATTAAAAAAAAATCATTTAGCTTATGTGACACACAGGGCTGTATACACACACAGGAAATATAGCTGCAGAAGGCTGAAAATATTAAGGCATCACATTGCAGCCATGTGGGAGCCCTGTGCAAGAGACAGTGAAACCTTTTCTGTCTTCCTTTTGTATTACTCCTTTAATAACTCTGCTGCTGTGTTTGCTCTGCTTGCCTGTGTATGGCAGAATACAGCAGGTTTCTACAGTTGTACAGAGATACTTGGGGCAGTAAGAGATGCCACCATCAGAAATACTCCTGCTGTCTCTAGCACAGGGTCAGACTTGCAGGACACAAGAGTATGTGCTACCCTGGTGTGCAGGAGACAGGACCAACGTGCGCAAGGCCTGCTCCTTGCACTGCCCCCAACGCTGGGTCTGCTTTTGAGTCACTCTTGCCTGTGAAATGGGCTTGACAAACCTGAGCTCACTGGAGGCTGGACCCAGTGAAAAGGCTGTGTGGGTGTTAGATCACCAGGAGGGCTGAAGATGAGCTGGTCTGTGGCAGTACAGGGGAGGTATCAAACTGTTGCTTTGCCGCTGCTGTGAAGAATAAAGGAGTAAGAAATGGGTAGACCTTCCTGGCCCCATCTGTAGTTTGGGTTTCATGTTCAGCTGCCCTGTTTAGTTGCCCAATGAACAGGATCCCTGAGGATTTTCAGAGAAAGCAATACCAGAGCATATAAGGGAATGTGGAGAGCAATTATGCTTCCTCTGTGCACTCTGTCACATCTGATTCCCTTGTCTAAGTGTTCTCCATGTCTTGTTAGCAATAACTGAAGCCAGATTAAGGATCTCTGGTGTGAGTAAAGGCCTGTTTCCTTGTTTGTCAACTGCAAACCTGGTTCTTGTGATACCCAAGCACTATCAGCAAGTTGATGCTGGAGCTAAGGATGAGTTTATGGAACCTCCTTGTACCAGTTATGGATTCTGGGTGTGGTCTGTGCTTTGATGATAAGATAAGGGGGAAATATTTGGAAAAATTCTTTGAACATTCGCCTTTTAAAGAAGCCAAGCGTAAGAGGGAGAAAAAAACTCTGCACTGCGCTGAGGATACTGCAGAGACACAACCACTGAGGATAGTTTATGGGAAGGTTGTGAATTTTGCTCTGTAATTGCAACTGGCACTGGAAGAATACTGATGAAGGGCTCCACTATTCCTGTGGGAAGGGCATGGAAGGAAGGACATCAGGGTACCTGCAGGGATCTGAGCCCACATAGCTGCAGGGGAAATTCTGGGACTCCCAGTGCAAATAGGCTGCATTTGCCACTTAATGAGTCCTGAGGTGTTCTTTTGAATAATAGAAAGTAGAGACAAGGTTTGGGGCTGCTTCTGAGTGCTGGCTGTGCCCCCTTGATTAAACTGTCCCATGGGAAAAGACAAGGTCATTCCAGGGAATTGGTGTGGGAATGAACCCTGGGTCACTTCACTCCTGAGATAGCAAAGAAATGATTTAACACAGTGCAGGCATCCATGACATCCAGTGTCCAGGGGCTTGTGATGAGCATTTTAGTAGTTTATAACTTGAAATGTGTGGCTTTTCAGTGGAATGATATCCCTGCAGAGTAAACCTGTCATTACCACATCGGGAGGGAGATGCACACTCTGCTCCTAAATCCACAGGCTGTAGGTGTGTCTGGGACCTGGCATTTTTATTCAGCTCACATCTGTGCAGCCTACAGTGCCGTGCTGGCATGGTGCACGTACCATGGCTGGGGGCATGCCAAACCACAGGGAGGTCTGTGCCACAAAGTGCTGACAGCCTCAACCTGTGAATGATTTAGGCTGTGTTCCCTGACTCTTCTTGAACTCTGCAGTTGTCTTTCCGGGTAGCATCTCCCTCCCCTTTCTGCCCTGGCTGCACAAATGTGCTCAATTAGGGTTAACTCAAACTGAATCAAACTTCATGCCTGAGGTTGGAAATCTTCCCAGTCAACTCACCACAGCCACATAGCATGGTGGGAGACAAGGCGAGAGGGGAGATGAACGCTTTTCAGAGAAATGAATCCAAGGAAACTTTGTTCAATTTTGTGTCTGCAGGAGATGATCCCCCCAAAGGAGATTTCCCTCTTCGGAAAAAATCCCCGGTGAGTGTTACTGCTGGTTTCCTTTGCTTTGCTTTCTGCTCAGATTGCTCTAAACATTGCAAGATCTCTCTGTTCTCTCCTCTGTTGTGCTCTGGCTAGAGACAAACACCCTTTCTTGCAGAGCGTTGAAATAAGCATTAACAACTCAAGGAAAAAATCCTTCCACTAACCTGATTAAGTTAAGAAAGTGCAGCTTAAAGGGGAAACACAAACTGTCTGAATGTTTGGGGAAAAGGGTAACGTTTCTGTTGCTGCCTTTTTCCTGAACACTACTTTTCTTGTGGGAAAGGACTTACTTCTCTGAAGTGGAGGGGGATGTTGTGCATGGGACAGAGAGAGCTGACCCCTGCATTGGCTTAGTTTGATGAAACCCACCAGGGAAGGGTCCCCAGATGTTGCAAAGCAGAAGGAAGGACAGGAACTGAGGACAGGCCACTGCTGAGTGTTAGAGCCCAACTGTAGTGCCAGAGCCTTGAGTTTACATCTTTGGCTCTGATTTAAAGCCTGACTCAGGTGAATATATTGCTGGCTTGCAGGTTTGATGTTTGTGCAGGTTTTCAGTCTAATTCTCGTTGAGTGCTTGACCCCTAAAAACTATTCACTGCATTGTGTTCAGGGGGAACTTGGCTTGTATTGTAGCTGCTTTGACTTGCAGGATAATATGTAATACTTAAAACTCACACTCATGTCATTAGCAAGCCAACTGTTTAACTCACAGTTATAAGTACTGTGCAGACATTAACTATTGGATATCCAGAGCTCCTTGGAAATATTAATCTTTATCCCATTTTGCAGCTAGACAGCAAGAAGGAGAGGTGAAAACAAACGTCTCCTGTAGCAGGCTCTTTAAACGAACTATCTTTTTTTCCAAAGAAACAGACTATCAACTTCCACAGTATCTTTAAGAGGTCCATAATCCTGCAGATCCCAGGCTTGCTGTGGTAGCTAAGCACTGCAGACTATCTGTGCGTTCATGAATCCAGGCTTAACCTCTTTGCTTTTGCTGGGGCTCTCTGCTGAGCAAGGTTCTCCTCCGCCAAAGCGAGCAAACCGCACCTGGCTCTCCGCATGGATGAAAGCTTCCCACTTTTGGATGTCCAGGCAGGCCACAGGCAGGTCAGTGATACAGCGGAGAGAACACATGAGGGTTTCTGCAAGTGCTGATACCATCTCATGTCATACAAGCCAGATGGAAGTACCCCTGCTTGTAAGTCGTTGTTCTGTGTTTGTAAGCACTTACTCAGGGTCCCGGCTCAGGCGCTCGGGGAGGTTTAGCTGGGAAGTCACCGCCCTCTGCTCTCCTTTCCCTTCTTGCCTCTACTCATCTGTAGGAGGTGCCCGTCCCAGAGCAGCAGTGGCTGAAATGAGTCACTGCACCTTAAACCGCTGCAGCTAAATCCACCGGGGCTTGTGCACTGGATGTGGAGGGGTGAGTTCAGGCAGCAGCACTCCTGACAGCTGAGTTTGAACAGTCATGTTCTGCATCTCCATCAAATGTTGTGAAATGTGTGAGAGACAGGAAGAAAAAAAAAATCCCTGTTGTACAATTTTACTTCAAAGATCAGAAAATGCCTCCCAGCACCCACAGGAAACATAATTTGCCTCTTATGGCTTTTCTTCTTTTATTATGAAAAAACTCTTGTAGAAAGGTATTCTGCGTGTGCTTATGTTTGTGTGTTTGTGCATTTACAGCTTATGTATGCCACCAGTTTTAGGCTAGTCTAAAAGCAGGAGGCCCCAGTGCTGTTTTCAAGGGAGCCCACTCTTTCTTACAAGCCATATGCTGAGCATGATGGTTTCAGACTAAATAATAAATGAAATGGATAATTATGTATTTACTCTAGTAAAGCAAACAGGCCAAGGGGTTTTTATTAAAAAGGCAGCCCATAAATAGTGAGAGAATATATGTGTGTATATATATAAAAGAGGGACAGAAATATTTATCTTTAGAGATGCGTGGTTAAGTAATGGAAAGTAGGGGGGGAAGTTATGGTTTGGTTTTGGAATTTTTTTTTGACAATCATTCTCTTTTGCTGCTCTTTTATAATGTTGAGTAAGACAGCATAATTAAGCTAGACTCTTCTAAAGTTGGTGCTGTTGCTTTGGGAATCCAAATATGCTTAGGTCTCTTGATGGTGAAATAAACCTGAATAAACACATCTATTTTGGTACCTGTATTTGCATTTGGTACTCTGGGAAGAAGTACAGGAATTCATTATTTCCGACACGAGGTGCAGAAATGCATGTGAAGAGTTCATCTCACTTCACTGGCCCGTACTATGGCTGTTTAAAATCATAAATACAAGTGCAGCTGTTAACATCACACTCCCCCCAGTCCCTCACCAAAAGCATGGCCAGCCCCTCTCTCCCACTGATTGGCAGAGGCTGGGCAGTGCTATGAAAACCTGCTTTCCTGTTGCGAGGCAGTGGAGCTACTAAGCAGCTGGAAGCTGAAAGCTGCTTAGCTCAGACCGCTGTGGGGTAGCAAGAGGGACGGGGGCCCACACAAGGTCATGCCAAGACTCATCTGTTTAATGCCTTGTATTTCACTTGGGAACTGCTGATTTTAGCTGGAGTAAAGTCACGTTCAGCAAGAGAGTGTCCGTGCTCAGACAGGTTTGACAGTCCCATCGCTGTTTTTTTTTTAGTTTTGATTAATAAATTGAATTATCCATAACTGTGTCAGCAATCTTGGAATATGAAATGGA
Organism: Corapipo altera; assembly: GCF_003945725.1. Lineage (NCBI taxonomy): Eukaryota > Metazoa > Chordata > Aves > Passeriformes > Pipridae > Corapipo > Corapipo altera. The sequence goes on from NW_020884877.1 coordinate 23,345,693, forward strand.
TGCCATGCCTAAGGGAATGCTGGACACAGGGCTGATGTTCTGCTTCAGTGAATGTGATGGCACAGTTTGGTGCAAGTGAGGTACAGAGATTGAGGGCAGTTGTCACGTGGGAGGGAACAGCTTCACGCACAGAAGCAGACAGGAGATCCCTGGAGTCTCCCAGCTTCTGAGGCAAGATCTGGTGCTAGAAGAGGGAGCAGTTTTGGGACAGGGCAGTAGCTTTATATGAAGTGTAGAAGAAAAGGCATCCAAAGGTGTTTTTTTCATACTTTTTGCATTGCAGTAGGGAGATGGTAGCGCCCTTCCAGTGGAGTTCCTGGAGCTGAAAGCATGGTGGCTGCTGACAGCCCACAAATCCCTATGGGAGTCCTTACTGGACCTGTGTCAGCCAGGCTGATTCACTGGGGAGCCTTAATCAAAGCAAGAGTGGTGTGAGGTCCACTCTTTCTCTTGAGTCCAACTCACAGTCCAGTCAAGCAACACTTGGCACCTGGTTTTTGGACTGGACTCTTCTCCACCATCCAGGCGCTGTGGGGATATGTTGCTGGGGTAAAGACTTCCACAGAGCTGATATGTTCTTGTTTGTCTCCCACAGAAACTGTGTGGCTCCAACTACCCTCTGAGCATTGCCTTCATTGTGGTGAATGAGTTCTGTGAGCGCTTCTCCTACTATGGCATGCGAGGTATGTGGCCTGTGTCTGGGAAGTGACTTTCCCATCCTAGGGTTTCTATACACACTGGTGTTCCAGGGCTGTGCTATATGGTCTCAGCTGTCTTTCAAAGTAAATTGGTATTTTGGAATGCAGGTATGAACAGTGTATCCTGACATTGTTCCTGTATCTGCTCTGAGCAGAAGTTGGGACTAGAGGGCTTCAAATGTACCTTCCAGTCTAAATTTTTATATAACTCTCTATATCAGACCTGGGTTTCTAGTGTGTTATGTCTTTCATAGCTGTGTGCAATCTGTGTGTTTGGGAATTGAATCTTACAGGCACCTAATCTGCAAATAGAAAATGTGCATAAACAAACTAAGGTTACAGCAAGATAAGCTAGAGAATATATATTTTTCAGGTAAGCATAAATGTTTATGAGCAAAGAATGCGTGATACTCATACATCTCATTGTAGCTTTTCCTGTGTCAGAGACTATGAGGAACAGGTCTGAAAGCACAAATCTTTCCACAGCAGTGCTCATAGTTGCTAGGCAAGTCAGTGGTTGCCTTGCCATCGTGATTCTGCTTACCTGCAGAGATACACATTAATTATCTGATGTGATTTGCTTGTTTCCTTTTAGCTGTCCTGACACTGTATTTCTTGAGCTTCTTCCACTGGGATGAGAATCTCTCCACCGCTGTGTACCATGCCTTCTCTGCGCTATGTTATTTCACACCTGTCATCGGTGCCATCATGGCAGACTCATGGCTGGGGAAATACAAGTAAGTGAAGACACCTTTCTAATTCAGTCAGCATGCACTGACACTGTGCAGCCTGTGCAAGGGCAGTGCTGTGTGTGCTCCCAGTTTTGAGCTGGCTCAGAGTGCAGCAAAGACACACTTGGGAAGGTCAGCTCCCCTCTGTTGACAGCTGATCTGTCTGCTCATGCTGTTCCCTGCTCCTCTTACACCCAAGGGCCAATAGGCAACAAAGCTGGAACAAATTAATTGCAACAAATAGGCTTTTTCTCCACTGCCCTTCCCTACACTGTTCAGGAAACTGATGTGTAAGGTGATTAACCCTCAGTTTGCCAAGGTCTGCTTCTGGGAAGGATTCAAAGATATTGAGGAACTGGTGTCATCATCTAGATCTTGCAGTTTCAGATGAAATGACACTAGCTATTGAAATGACACTAACTATTGTGTACTTACTTAGGCTTTTCACAGCATAGGGAATGTGTGAGAGCAGCCGTTTTTATGCCTGAAAAACCTAGGTTCACTCAAATCATCTCCATGAGAACATAACCATGTAAACTCTTCCTGAGTAAGAGTCCTTAAACAGTCTTCCCTTCTGATGATAATTTGTGGAGCCAACATCTGCCCCAGCGTGGTGGTGAGCTGCTGGATATAGGACTTTCTTTGCTTGGCATTGTTTGTTTATTGTCTGAGGAGTCTTGGCTGTCGGGGTGATAAAATGCAGCCGAACCCTTCTCTCTAGGACTACACACATCTGGCAGAAGAGTCTCAGCAGGAAATAAACAACTGACATATGCCTTTCCAGAAGAAAGTCCTTAAGGAGGTATCCATGTTCTTTCTTTTCTCTGTTCTCCATTTCAGTAGTTCTCTTACCGCGTTCAGTAAAAAAAATAACAGTGAGGGTTTATTAACTTCGTTATTTAAGGTCACCTAGCAATGTTCATTGGTATTTGAGGATATCTATTGTGCAGCGTGATGTTGTGAGAAGGTAGATCCTTACACAGACTTTGGTTTGTTAGGCAAGAGACTTTCTGGGAGGTGGTCTTTGCTGTAGTAGCTGGACCTTGGCCAATACCAAGGACAGAATAACAGTTTAGAGGGGCTTTTAGGAGTGTTCTGATGTGGCTCTAAATTAGCTGTTACAACCAGGGGACCATTTCCATGCTCAAAGCTCATTGGACTTCTTCTAGTGTCTCTGTCCTAACAAGTCCTTTCATTCCTTCTATATGTGTCATCTGCACATAAATACATAGATATCTCTTAATCTTGAAGGTGATGAAGAAATATAATACGCTCAAGAGCTTGATTGTCCTACTCCAATTTCTTCTTCTCCCTCACCAACACATGGGAGGCAGATAGATGAGCTCAGTCCTTCAGAGGTTCTTGGGATCTAAAACAAACTTACAATGGGGAAACCACTCTCCTGATTCAGATGTGTTGATTAGGTGGGTTGACTGTCCCTAGGGATGCCTTCCAGTCAAGAGATTCATTTAGGCACATGCTACAAAATGCCAATTATTAGTAATCTGGAAACTGAGTTGGACTGGAACAGTATGTTCCTCTTTGCAGCCTTCCATGCGTGACAAGACTGAAACACTTTAAGTTTATTCTGCTCAGTAATGTCTGCAGACAAAGCAGGGGCTATCCTTCCTTAATCTGAAGCCATTTGCCTATCTGTTTCTTCTAGTGCACTCAGAGTTGGCACAAAGGAATTATAGCTGCCTACTGTACCAGTGGTGGAACAAACCAGTTCCCTGTGTGTCTGCCAAGTAGAGCTGCTGTATCAGGAAGCATGGGAGCACTCTGTATTGGATTGTACATCACCTGGCACCTTCAGTCATTGCTGTTTGCTTTCCTCACAGGACGATCATCTACCTCTCCATTGTGTATGTTGTTGGCCATCTGATAAAGTCAGTCGGTGCCATTCCATCCCTGGGCAACCAGGCAGTTCATGTGTAAGTAGCTGTTGAAGCCACAGTGCTGTAGCAGGTTGTGATGGTAGTTGGTTTACTCAGGACTATGTTTAACCTCCATCAGGCCAGCAGTCTGGGGGCTGTGCATGGATTACTTTCATCAGGGAAGGACTAGAGATGTTCTGAGTAAGAGCAGAAGGGTGGATCTAGTGTGCGAACACACTAGATGGAGTTGGAAATCTCCACAGAGATTCTAAACCCTTTATCACAGGCACTGAAGTCTGGTCTCCTCCATCCAACTGCCTGCACTGGGCTCATTCCTCTCTCATTTCATCAGCATAGCTGTTCAGCTCAGCAAGGTTTGCTGGTGTGCATGGTAACACAAAACCAAAAATGCATTTTCTGATGACGGAAGGGTCTGTGTCTTCCACTGGGTACAACCCGTCTTGCCCTCTAGATTCTGAACTGGTAGGCTTGTCAGAGTAGTGTCTCTGAAACCACCAAGCTGGTTTTGCCTGTGTGGTCACAGCTCTAAAAAAAAAAGTACATGCAAGCAAGAGCGCACGTAGTTTATGGAACAGTTTTCTTTTGTCCCAGATGTGGCCAGTCCTGACACTCTTGTTCCCTGCAGACATAATCTGCCAGGCCAACAATGGTATTTTGAAGACCACTGGGAAGTAGAAAACAGCCAGGAATGAGCCTGTTACAAACAGTTTGTCTGCACTTACTCAGGCTGGAAGGCTACAGGAAAAGGCACTTTCCCTCCCCCTGCATTTTTTTTTTTCTTTTTCTCGATTGATCTGTGAAATCTTTTGTTGTCATATGAGTGAAAAATAATCCCACAGATCTTTGATCTCCTGTGTGTCCATAGGGCCTCAGAACAACAAGAAACTGACAAAAACAGTTTGGTTAATTGACTGCTACTGAATGCAGAAATTAGGATAGTTAATTTGTTTTTCACACTTAGCTGGCTTATCATCACTACCCATGTGCAAAAAGCAATGTTATCAGAGGAATCATGGTGGGCTGACACTTAAAATGCTCTCACTGGAAAGGTTTTGCAATGGTGATATTTTTTTTTCTTGCATGAAGGGTCCTGTCTATGGTTGGTCTGTTTTTGATCGCCCTTGGAACAGGAGGTATCAAGCCCTGTGTCTCTGCATTTGGGGGGGACCAGTTTGAAGAGGAACATGTAAGATTTCTTTTATTTCTTAAAATCTGCAGTGTCTGCTTACTTTATGAAGATGTTTTTGTGATCAAATCCTGTTGTGCTAGAAGAATAAGGGCCAGTTTGCTGGAAAAGATGTAGTAAGATTTGAGGAAGGATGGTTTGCATAAGACTTGAGAGTATCTGGATGCTTCAGGAAAGGAAAATGACAGCAGAACAGGACTGATATTGGAAAGGATAGGTCATAATTGCATGAAATCATCTAAATATTAATTGGACATCAGAGTAGGTGGAAAATCCTGTCTTGTATATCATGGAACAATAGCCATTTCTGAACCAGCTTAATAGGGGTGATTATAATGCACTGCAATGGAATACAGCAAAGGGGAGAAAAAAATTTTATCACCAGCCTGTGCTTCCATGGGAATTTTTCCTCAAATCATAAGCTGTTTCTTATACATTGTTCAGAAAGAACTGTGGGAAATTCCAGTCTTTTGAAAGTAGTGCCAGAATGTTTTCTAGGTATTCCAGAATGGAAAGTTCTGAAGAGTTATGGAAATGTTTCTGTTTAGCTCTGCTTGTTCTTTGTATCCTGTGAATTGTAGTCCAGTTGCTTCATGTCCTCATTCTCTGTCACAAGTGCTTAGCCCCTCATCTGCAGTAATCTCGAACTCCCATTATGCAGCATAAGGGCTCAACCAGGGATAAGGTAGCGCTTAAAGAAGCAAAGCAGGTCAGGAAGTGCTAATCCTCAGGCAAAATGCTAAATTTTAAAATTGACCTGAAACTAAACAGATTTATGTTGACCTAAAACACAAATAGAAATTTCCATTTTCTCAATGACAGTATTCAAATCAACAAGTTCTGTGCATGGCATAAGTCCTCAAATATGTAGAAGGCCACTGCTACAAAAAAGAAAATAAGTGTTGGAGTCTGTGATGAGTAGGATTATATTCAAAGAGGATTATTTAGGAGTGACAGTACAAAAAATTGTTCCAGAAGTAGTTCTAGAGAAATACTGGAAGATATTAGGACCTTTGGAAGATGGAAATTCCCATCAATGCAATTCCAGTCCTTCATTGAAGAAGGACATTAGATTAATAGTCTGTCAGGAAAGGCACTGGTAGAGTTGGACAAGAATTTCCCCCTTATCCTTGGACAAGGAGCCCCATAGAGCAGTTTTTTCTTTGTCTTTTGCAATACCCCAGTATGTAGTCAGCATTTAATGAACTAATAATATAGACTAGATTTAAAACTTCATGAAGACTTGTGCTTTGTGCACATGAACTATGTGATGCTGAAGTAGTGAAGATTATGGTTACTAAGGAGTAACAGACCACGGGATGTTTCATGGTCACTTGTCCAAAGCGTAACCTTTTGCAGGCATGACCATCCTGTGCTGTCAGTTGGATCCAAAAGGATTGTAACTGGTGCTAGAGCAGCATTTACAGAAGTGCTACTTCTATTAATATTAATAATTAATAATGTTTATACAGCATCTTTCAATTACCACCTAATTACAGTATGATAATATGTACCACTTATCTTCAGAGTGTTTTATAGACTTCAGCTAATGAATCTCAGCACCCCAGCCAGGCATTTACATATTATTATCCCAAACTTGCAACCACAGCTGTTACAGAGAAAAAACCTGAATTGCCCATGGTTGCGTGGGCCTGTACCCGTTCTCCAGCATTCAGACTACATCTCTCCAACAAATTTATCAAATACTAAGTCTCAAACATTCACCTGTATGCCACCTTCAAGAAAAACTAATTTAGAGAAAGAAAACTGTAAGAAGCATTCTGATAAGGACAATGTGTTCTGGTCTATTCATTCTTTTCAGAATAGAAAGTTTTCTATTTTACCATTTTGAAATGACTTGGCCTTTCAGAAGAAACAAATGTTTTATGCTATGTGATAGGAAGTTTAAGTCTTCAGAATTGGAATGAGAATTTGTAAGAAATAAAAGGTTCGAGGCCACCACAATATTTCTTCTCTCTGGAGAGGTGTTTGAGGGGACTTATGTTTTTCTTCTTACACTCCAGGTGTAAGTTTTGAAAATTTGCTATTAAATGAAGCATTTGATTCTCCCTTAGTTTTCAGGAATAAACTTCAGCTGAGTCCTAAAGTGCACAGGCTTAGTTGTTCAATGTGAAAGCTAAGGATGAGGTAGTTCTGTGTATAAAACAATAAATTGCCCCTGAGACAAGTTTATGTTTTGAGGTAAATGTGCAACATCAGTTTGATCCTCTTTTAAGTACTTTATGAGCATAATAGTCTTGGATCTGCCACTTTGAGAACAGTACTGCTACAAACAGTGATGAAGAGTGATTTGGCAGGAGGTCAGATAGGGAAAGTAGATTTATCTACAGGAGATTTCCAGACATCTTTGTCTATGGGATTAGGAGTCCAAGTTAAAAATGCCTGAACAAAATTGTATTTATGATATGTTATATGAATGTGGAGCTGCTCTGCATATTAATTAGGGACCAAAGCTGCTTTCAAACAATGCAGTATGGTGTTTAAGGTACTAAATAGCTTTCTCTTGATTTCTTTATTTTCTGATTGCCAAGCAGATCAGGATTACCGTGTATGGTACATTTTCTCAAATTAGCTAATCCAAATCATGTTGTTAATGTTCGTCTGCCCCAAAGATTAAGACAATAGGGAAGGAATTATTTTTTTTTTTTTTCAATCAGTGTAATTTGCAAGCTTCTGGGTCATTATTTTTGGAGCCTTTCTGTGACCTTTTTTTTTTTACATTGTGTGAAATAAGATGCTCCAAATTCTTTATGCCTCTATCCTCTTCTGTTACCACCACATTCTTTTTGGTAATTGTTGCTCTAGACTTTACCATGCCAAGAGCTGCATGCTCGAGTTTATTACAGCTCTCAGAAATTCTGAGTTCCTCAGATATAAAGAGTTAGACACATGGTATGAGAATTTGACTAGAAGAGAGCAGGACTGTGAGGAATCTACTGCACCACTCTGACAAGCTATGGCAGGGCTACTGCAGGAGTGGGAAAGATTGCTGAGACTGCTCATTTCTTTAGGTTTCCTCATGATGACAAATATCCAGTCACAAAGGTAGAATTAAAAAGAGAATATGTTTTTACTAGTTTAGCAGTAGAAAGTTTCAGGTAATCAAAACCACTGTTAAGGTCAGAAATGGAGTGTAACAGGTAGTAAGACCCAGCGCTGTTTTCCGTTAACCACAGAGATGATTTTTATAAGGCTTTCAAATCCTTTAGTCCAGGATAAATAATTTGCAAGTAATGTATGAGCTAGATAGCCTTGAACACTCTAGGAAATAAAACTGTGGAAAAGCCAAAAGCTCAAGTTGATGGGGTCTTCATAACTGTGCTGGGTCAAGATCGACAGCCCTTAATCCAAGTAAGCAGACCTTGAGACTCCTTGGCGTGTGGCAGTGGGAGGTGATGGGGGCCCTTACCCTCACCTTCCCACTACCTGTTTTACAAGGGAACATAAAGAAAAGCCCTTCCATGTCCTTCCACCTCCCCACCTTTCCTGCAGTGAACCCCTGTGATAGGGGACTTCTTGCCATACAAAGTAACAATATTTCCTGTTGGCTGCGCCGTCAGTTACAGGAAGTTTTGTTATGTTTTCGGATCCCAGGATTCATTACATAAGAACTATCCTCTTTCAACTGCCTACAATTCTTCACATTTTCTCCAGTTTTCTAGCCTTGTGAATAGCGTTGTCTCAGGGAGCAAAAGGAAGCAGGACATATTAGAGGGAAAGGAGACAGAAAAAGGTCCCTGAGGAGTTCCTCATGCTCAGCTAAGTTAAAGCTTCACATTAAAATGATGCTCAGGTCATAGAGATGTGGCTCAGAGTGCCCTAAGGAGCTCTCTGCCAGGCACCATGCCATGTCTGAAGCAATTTTCCCCACTACCTTTACCGACTCAGATGTCACAGAGCTGGTGATAGAGATGAGCATTTGTTAGGTCAGGTACCTTGTCCTTGTTTCTCCACTCTGCTGGCATCTAGCACTGTATATGCATGAGTCTGTGCATGTCTGTCTCTCCCACAAGAAAGGAGAGACTGGCCCCAGTTGAATGCCCTCACATATTACTTCTGCAAGAAGGGCCCAACTCTGCATCAAGTTCTTGATTCCTTCCAAATTAGGAATAATGCAGGAAGAAAGCATGTCAACAGGAATCCTTGGACTGTATGAACTATAATATGTTACAACATAAGTTAAAGTCTGAACTCTTTTGCTTGGAGTTCACCCCTTCATCAGGCTCTTGAATTTGCTCCCCTAGATTTAATTTACCCTTTTAGTTTGAGGTTGACTGTCCTCAGTTTGGTAATCTCATGTCTGATGGATACTTTTCATTTGCTGGCACTCTTTCATCTATGCTGTAATTACCAGCTCCTTAAAATATACAGATTTCTTTTTCTATTTCTACACAGGAGAAGAGAAGAGAACAAAAATAAAGAGCTCAGACATAGGAAGAAATTATGAGCTTGTCAAACCATGCCAAATTGTATTGAATTAGGTGACAAAGGATCTGAATCATGCTACTTGTTCTGAATAAGTAAATGCTCTCTCTTCCTTGCAATCTCTCAACACTCTCAAAGCAGTGGCTCTTCCTGTGAAATGCCAAAAAGCCCCAAAGCGCTTCTCAAGTAATGTGAGCTGATTTGTGTGAGCATTTACCGTCACCTGAACGCAAGCTTGTTTGCTTAACATTTTATGCACTTCGTGTCAATATTAACTCAGCCTTCCTAACAAGGGAATTGATAGTGTTCAATTTGCAAGCCCAGTGCTGTGTGTTAGCCATGACATTGATATTGTCTTCTCTTATTTTAGACCTCGGAGAGAAGCAAGTTTTTTTCCATCTTCTATTTATCCATTAATGCTGGAAGTTTGATCTCTACGTTTGTAACTCCTGTATTAAGAGGTCAGTGTTGATTTAGAATAAAACAATAAACTAGCTGCCCTCTAACTGCTGTGCATAGTTAGGCTCTTATGACAAATGAATGGCAGAAATTATATTATCTGTGTAGTGGTCAGTGTATTGCATTTATGCCTTGTTAATCCTGCCATAGCAGTGTAACAGATTTATAACACAGGCAGACAAGTCACAGAAATTATATTCCTGGTTGTATTTCAAAGCCAACCTGAACTGCAGAATTAAAACATGAAAGGTGGAAGGACCTATATGGTCATCAAATCCCCATTGCCAGTGAAGGACTGTTTCCCGTATTGACTGCAGGTAAACTGTGGATGGGAAATGGTCTCTGTTGTCCCATGCAGCTGTCAGGGCTGAAAAACTTAGCAGAGCTCGTTTGGCAGTCCTACCTTCTCCCTCCCACAGGGTGCTGCTGGCTTCTGGAGGGCTCTGTCCTGGCACCTGGGCATACCTGCTTGGGTCTGCTTGCAAGAGTGCAGCCCTGAGCAACTACCCTTGAAGACAAAGCACAGGCCTATGCCCCATTTAAGACCTACTTTATATTCTAGCCAGCTTGCACAAGCCTTTTTATTCCCCAAGTCTTGCTGCACTTTCTTCATTGTGTCACAGCGCCTTGAAGCCAAGGGGGTTGGCACACTCTAAATACAGGCACAGAGGCAGAGCTGCAGGCCATAGGTGATGGGGACAGACCAGGGACAAGGTAGACTTCACATTTTAATAGTGATTTTTTTTCATTCTGCCCCATGGCTTCCAGGAAGCTTTCTTTGTTGCAGTTGTTATTTTAACAGGCCGTTCATATCACAATGGCTGTGAACAATTGTACTTGTCTCATATTTACACCATGCATAGGAGCAAAGAAAATGCTGTATCTTACTCATTCTCTCTCTGGTGTCCCCACGTCAGCATTCAGTTAGACAGGGCTTTTGCTCAGTGTAGTCAATGGGCAGATGAAAACTCAGTCCCCTCTGAACATCAAAACCCGTGCCATTATAGCCCAGCTATAAACTAGTTGCAACATGGAACTGAAGAGGAGAGAATGGAGGAAGAGTAAAATTTTCCTAAGTCTGAAAGCTTTTCGTGGAAAAGCAAGAAATGCTGTTTTTAGATGTTTGGCAGAACTGTGAAATATATACTTCTAGGTGGAGAAGTCGAGCTTATTTAGCATGTCAGAAGTTTAGTGTGCCCATAATGTCTCTCCGTGCTTTATCAGATTTCAGCTAATTGGCTGAAAATAGGTAAATAAATGCTCTACATACACACAGCTATGCAGCTGGCTGTGGCTGCCCAGCTACAACAAACAGGAGCAACAGGGGCTTCATGGATTGGTCTCCTGTTAACTGTGTTGTCTTGTTTTAGCCATTTTATTATTACTTCTTGTAGGAATGCAGTAATTTCTAGCCACTGGCATAGAAACACAGATCCCACTGCTGGCTCACTGTTTGAAACTGGAGCTCTAAATTCACATGGTGTGAGAACAGAACTGGTCCAAGAGGTGCAGAGTTTCAGTGAACCGTGGCTCAGATTGCTCAAACCTGTGCTGTAACACACCTGGCTTCCTGATGGCTTGCTGCAAGACCTGACATTTGGAGCAGGCTGCCCCTAGTGAGACTGGGAAGGTGGCAGGAAAGGGAACTGGAGTTCTAAGACTAATCCTGTGCTCCAACTTACACAGTTATGGGCAGTGGCTTCCCCTTTGTCCACTGCAGCTCTCTATGAAATCAGATTCACGTTTTTCACTCAACAACTCATGCAGCTGGCACAAGTAATGTGGAAACACAGTACTGGTTATTTAGATTTAGGCAAATACAGAATGGCTTCAGGTTATTTTAAATGTTGCTTTTTTTTCTCCCAAGTACAGTTCCTAGTACTTCTTTATACCTATTTGTCTGCCCCCTCTCTTGTACCATTTGCATCAATATCCAATTATCAGCTGCTTTTGCTGGCAGACTCTAACCCTGCTTAAAAATTGTCTTCATCAAGGGAGGACTACTGTTTCATGGAGATTCAATTCACAGTGTCAAGTACCAGCAAAGAAGATATAAAGCCAGGGGAAGTGACTGATTTAGGGAAGCAAATCAAAAGCCCCAGTACCATAAGTCTGACTGTAATGAGGTGCTTTTATTTCTGACTTCTTTTTCAGGGGATGTGAAATGTTTTGGAGAGGATTGTTATGCACTGGCTTTTGGCGTCCCAGCAGCACTGATGGTGTTGGCGCTTGGTGAGTGGAAACAATAATGCTTGTAATAGAAGTTACCATTTTGAGTCCATGGATAGATGAGAAAATGCACAAATTCACTGATTCTGCAAGGGGAAATGCAAGGGTTCAAGGTCATCCAACAATTCCACAGTTCAGAACAGCAAGAAAAATCAGTAGTTCACTGATAGTGGACAGACCATGGTTTTACTGCAATACTTTATCGTGATACTGTTAAGGGGGTGGTCTGGTGGATGCTTCGCTCTAATGCAAAGGGATGCATCAAAATGATTCTCCTCGTGGCTTGCAGCTTTGCCTGTGAGCAGGCTTGGCCTTTGAACTGCAATCTGAGTAGTCCTCAGAATCCCCCAGCTTATAAAAGAGAAGCTTAACATGCTGCTTCTAACCTTTCCATGGGCTCTTTGCAGCTCTGGGCCACCTTTAATGTCTCAGACTTTTGCTGCTGAATCAGTGTGCCACAGGAATTGCAGAAGGAGCTGAACGAGATGTTACTTTGTTCTGAGCTGTCTCACTTTGCTTGGCTGAAGTAATTCTCACAATTACAGTGACAACTTATTATTATGTTGCGATAAAAAGTCCTTATTGTCCAACTGTCAGGAGGCAGCCACAATCCCCCTGCTTCCTAAAGCTTGCATCTTAGCCCCATTAATGTACTTGTCAAAATTTCTTCTTCAACCCTTATAAAATACTCAGCAGTCTTGACATTCTTGCTGTTACTCCTTGATAGCCAGTACAGAGGACATCCCATTAGCTTTAGTTTCACATCTTGAAGATGCTGAGGAGAGCAGTCCCCTTATTACGCTGCATTTTTGAGGTTTTAGCTTCTCATTCATAGTGTTAGCTTCACTGAGAGACCAAGCAATTGTGTGATTTCACCACAGCATCTGTGATTTGAAAAGCTCATCCCTCAGAGAATGTGAATGTTGCTGTCTCCACTCAAATTTCCACTGGGGAGAAGAGTCAGTAAACTGAAGAAATGTCATCAGGCCACAGCTAACGTTACATCAATTATTTTCAAAAAAGTGCATGGTCACAGGCTTGAGAAGCTTCAATTTTCCCCCTGTGGCCCTTTCCTAGCAGTTTAAGGCAGCACAGGCTCCTCTGTGCACCATTGTGTGATGAATATTTCTAGCAGAGTAGTAGTTGCCCAGGAGAAAACGAACGTGTAAATATTGCAGTTTCCATGAAGGCATCAATCAAAATGTGTTTTTAGCTAGTGTCCTGCTGCCAGATTCCATGGCCTGCCCAGCAAAGCAGCTCTGTGTTCTTTTGTAACATGCTAAAATGCTCTGGGAAATGATATATTTGACTATGTGAGCAGCATGCAGAACTGGATGAACTAACCGTTTTGGCCCTGACTAACTCTTTCCCCATGATGATGGAGGCCAAGGATAGATTAAGAGGCATAATGAAATTCTTACAGAGCAAGATTTTCTGCACTGCTTCTGTTTCTGACTGATGGGGTAGATTGATACTGTTTAATTCCAAATGCCAAACCTAATTCAGGAACCTCGGCTCCCAAAGTAGTCAGTGGCATTGCCAGAAGGTATTCATTAGGCGAACCTAATGAATCACCTTTTAGAGGCACCAACAGCTTCACAGGGAGATGCTAAAAATTAGGTAGTGCAGCTACCCCTCTGGGTGACTTTGCACAAGTGCAAAGTGCAACTCATCTAAACTGACCTCAGACGTCTCTCAGAGGTCTGCAAGTCTAACCTGGATTCAAAAAGTCTTCATAGTTAGAAAAGAACAAAGATGAGCTCCCTGTGGAGTTCCAGGCCTCCTGTGTTGTGATAGAGGTACCTGCTATTCTCCACTGGCTGTGGACTGACCAGACAATTGGGTTAGTTTAAGAAGTTGGTTGATTTATTATATGGATTACATGCTTAGCTTTTATTATGCTTCTCCCTGATAGTGTCTTTGGAATTGTAATGTGCTCAGAGGCTCTCACAGAGCAGGATAAATGATACATAATCAGGTAGCTCCATCTCTGATAGGATTTTGAAGTCTCGATCTGATATTCTTTGTGCTTTGAGGAAGGAAATCAAGACAAAACAGTATCTTAAATTGTATAACCCTTTATGGAAACCATAAGTAGAGGTAATTTCTGTTAACACCTGTATGTGACGCAGTGACCTTCGTGGCAGTTGCTGTTGAAATGTGTGTGAGATTCAAGGACACAGAGCCCATGTTGTATCTGGATTAATCCTCACACTCTTGCAATGAGTGAGGGCTGATTTCCAACATCGGGTGCAGCAATTCAGTGTGTATTTTAAGGATTGTATTTTAAGTTTAGTCTACACAAAGCACAGATGGAGTGAATTTTCAAAGTTTTATTCCCAGCATGAATCAGATGTGGAAGTGCCTGTTGTTCCAGAGCAGCATGAGAAGATGATGGTGACTTCCTAGGGGTCACACTGTGTCTTGTAGGATGTTGCATTTTCTTCCATCTGAAGGCATGAAAGGATTCCTGTATATTCATTTAGTTAAAAGTGCAATCCTGTAAGCCCCAAGGGCAGAGCATTTCTGTTAAATACGGGGGTGGGGGATCCTTCCCAGAACCCAGTGCAGGATTGAGCTTCAGCCGTGTGAATTCCCATTTGGATTATAATATTTTTTCAGTTGTGTTCATTGCTGGAAGTGGACTGTACAGAAAAACACCACCACAAGGGAACGTCTTACTGGAAGTGTGCAAATGCATCGGTGTAAGTGTGTGCCATTCTCTTTTTCATGCATGACTCTGAGGTTGCAGGACAGGAAAGTGCAAAGGCAAAGGGGAGGTGACTTTTGGAGTTCTGTATGCTGCTTCTGAATATCTTGCTGATGAGCTGAAAGGAATGAGAAACACATTTAGGTTCTAGTTTATTCTTTCAGCATTTGAATTGTCTCTCCTTAGCTCCATGAACTGTTCAGTTGACCTCAGTTGACCATTTGTGGCAGATGCTGGTGGAGACTGAACTAAAAGGAAAATTCAGAAACTCAGAGTATCAGATATATGACTCCATTTTTTTTCAGCTAAATAATTTTACTGAAGTTTATCAGTTCAGCAGACAGTGATAGCACGCATTTGTATTATGCACATTCAGCATGTTTATGTAAATGCAAGAGACACCTGCTGAAGTTGCATTAGAGCCTTATCAATTATTTTTCATAGTGTGTGAGCTGAATACAGTATGTGAAAAAATACTGTCTTATTATTAGGTGGATAATGATGTTTCTATTTCAGGAAGCTGTTGCTAACAGCAGATGTTTTCTTTTTATCTAGGTCAACCCTAGTGCCAGATTTACCTTGGGGAAACAGGCGAGATCTTAAAGACAGGATTTCTAAGTGAGGTCTATCACTCCTTTTGCCAGGGTGGCTGTGTTCAGTGTGTCCACTGACTGGAGCACACAGCATAAACAGGCTAGGAGTTGGACTTTGATGATCCTTGTGGGTCCCTTCCAACTGAGGACATTCTATGATTCATTTCCACGTCAAACCTTTAATCAACTGATGTCACAGAAACTTCCCTGCAGAGAATTCATCATAAAGCATCCAATCTGAGATTTTGGAAATATTCAGCAAAATCCCCTGCAGTTTTCTGGCACTGCTTACATTTGGGGATGGGGAAGGCAGCCTTGAATTGGGAATGTGACAAGGGCAGGTATGGCACAAGTGAGTTACTCACCTGTTTTTCTCCCTAGTTTGCTATTAAAAACCGGCTGAAAAACCGCTCCCGTGAGATTCCAAAGAGGGATCACTGGCTGGACTGGGCATCAGAAAAATACTCGGTAAGCAGTGGTCTAACTGGCAAGTTTGGAGGGGGAAGGGGGTAGATGGGCAGACAGGCGGGGAGACAGTAAGACTGACTCTGGGTGCACATTTTCCTGTCCCTTCCCATATCTGTACTCTCCTGACCCTCAATGGACAGTTTAGGTGCTGCATTCAATTATAGAAGAGCAAACATGTCCCATATCATGAGTAAGTGCAATGAGGAACTGCCA
This sequence comes from Corapipo altera, assembly GCF_003945725.1. Lineage (NCBI taxonomy): Eukaryota > Metazoa > Chordata > Aves > Passeriformes > Pipridae > Corapipo > Corapipo altera. The sequence continues at coordinate 23,361,324 of NW_020884877.1, forward strand.
TGCAGAAAGAAATAGGAGTTCTCATGCTTTATGGCTTGAATCACCTGCTGGCTTTACACCCCCACTTTACCTTTGTGCCTGTTTCCTTTTTAGAAACAGCTGATTGGGGAAGTTAAAATGGTCACACGTGTTCTCTTCCTCTTCATACCGCTGCCAATGTTCTGGGCCCTGTTTGATCAGCAGGTACAGTACAATGGGTACAGGTCTGCCTGCCAGCCTGGGTTTGCACCTCTGTCCTTCCCGGGTAACAGCAAAGCATCTTGGGTACACAGAGGGCCATGCTCCTACCATGCTCCGGGTCTTCCACCATCACTGTTGGCCATCCCTTCACAGTCCTGCCAGGTGTCTGGCAGAGGAGAGTGAGAAGGAAGAATGTGCCCTGCCTACTGACAGGTGTTACGGGGGAGGGAAGGAATAGATGGGAAATAAGACCCTCAGTGCTGTCATCTTCTCTGTCCCCATGTTTTCTAGTCCCACGGGACATTTTGAAAGCTTCACAGCTGTCTGTTTTCTCCTTAGGGATCCAGGTGGACTTTGCAAGCCACAAAAATGAATGCTGATTTTGTAAGTACTTAATGTCACCAGGGCTGGTAAGACTAGTAGTAACATCACTTCTCTTGCTTTTTAACCGGAGCCTTGCAGTACTAAGAGCATCTGCTTGGTGAATCTGGGTGAGTTTCACTTTTGGTGATTGGAAGCGAGTGGCTCTGCACAGCCGTGTTCGGTTCATCACAGCTCATCTGTGCAAGGAGAGAGGGCTGGGGACCCATCAGCAGGTCAGGAGTGCTGACCTTCAGGCAACCAGTCACTCTGTGGCATAAAACAGGTGGCATTTTCATCCTGCTGCCCCCACTGAAGACAGACAAGTCACACAGCCCTTTGAAGGTGTGACTAGAGCTGATGTAGTTGTGTATTTCTGCTCTGGCTTACTTGGTGATACATTAATGAAGCCTCTCAAAATCAGGAGGATTCTTGGGTATAGGCTAGGGATGCGATGAGGATTAATTAGTTAGTTGCCATATAGTTCTTCAAAGGTGTGAATGGCAAAAGGTACGGGCTGCAGTCGCAGATAAATGTAGATCAGCTGTGTGCCCGAAGATGCCAACATACAGGGCTGGTTTTCAGACATATATGTTTTAACAGGCAATCTAGATCTTACCTGTGGATGCCCACATCAGAATCTGGGATTGTAAATGACCATTTTCCAGTTTAAAATTGACTTAAAGCCCCAAATCTGGGACCTTCTAGGTCACTCCTGTTAAAAATTGGGCTCTCAACATGTGATACTCATTAGGCTTAATTAGCTCAAATGAGGCATGAAAAAGACTACACCTTGGATAATATTTATCGACTTCAGAAAGACAAAACAGTGTAAGTCCATGCAGTCTTTGTGATGTATTTCTAAAACCTTTTATTTCTACTGTTTTGCTCACATGCAGTTAGTGATCCATCAGCAGGAGAGATAAGAGTCACCAAATGTCACTATTAAACTCTCCTGGGTGGAGAAGGACATATTCAGGGCTTTTTTTGTCACACCAACTTGGATAGTTTTTTTGGCTTTTGTTTCAGTCTCATCCACTCCTCCCTCATGAGTCATCCCAGCTCAAGAAGATGAGAATTAACTTCAACATTGGGGTGATCCCAATGGTTTGTTGGAGTTCACGTTTGTAATACCCTGTGACTTTCTGTTCTGCAGACAAAGGCTCAGCTAGGAAGTCTGGAGTCAAACAGGGGATGATTTAGTGTCAGATGAAATACTTCCGAGGCTTGTTTCCTAATGGCACATTCCTGTAGTAGGCACAAAGTAGCAGGAGTGGGTATTTGCCTGATATTTTTAATTGACTCCATTGCTGTGACCAGCAGTTTCCACTCTCCCAGGAGGCAGCTGCGGGCAGAGACAGGCAGCCATTCTAGGCTAAGCTGAGGACAAGCCTGGTAGACAGGAGACAAACCCCCAGAGCACTTTCTTGGAAAGATATTATTTCCTTTCTAATTTCTTTCCTTCCCTCCCCCTGCCCCTCCTTCTCTTCATCTTAATTTCAAATGAAGAGCATTTTGTGGAGTTCAGACAAACACCAGTCCCTCCCTGGAGACAGGTCATCTGTCCCTTTTGGGGACTGGTACCTCTTTGTCTTTCTGTGCTCAAACCAAGAAGTCCTAGTTGACCAAAGCCTGTTAAGTGCAGATGGAAGGAGGAAAGATGTGTTTGTGCAACCCATTGGCTCAAGGATGGCATTTTGTTATGCTTTTTGAGGCTTGGGAGAAATGCCCACAGAGCTCACAGGGTCCTGAAGCTTGGGAGCACTCACTTGTAGGATTTAGGCTTTTCCCATTATAGAAATGGGAGGAAGGAAGCTCTAAGCCCACATCCCAGCTTGGACACTAACACGCCCATTCTTCTCCACTCACCTAGTTCATGGCTCAGCCAGTCTGAAAGATGGGCCTCAGTACCTGTCATGGGTTGTGTCACAGATGCCAAATATCAAGGATTGAGTGTAGTTTCCTTCTGCAAAATGATCTTAATAAACACTGTGTCCTTAGATGACAAGTGTCAAGAGCACAATATCAGCTGCTAAAGACAAAGCATTTGAGGAAGCACCTTGGCTGCTACGGCCTCTACAAGACCAGTTCCTTATTTGCCATATGCACTGATTTATTATAGTGTTTATGAATCCTTTGCAATATCTTTTTGTTTCAGGGAATATATGTCCTTCAGCCTGACCAAATGCAGGTAAAAGATATTACAGGGTAGGCAATAACCCTTAGAATGTATTTTATTTTTCTCTTTCATTTTTATTTTTCTCATGAGACCAGTGGCCTTTCTCTGCTCCTTTTGAAGGCAGTAGCAGTGCTCCTGCTGTTTGCTGTGGTGTGGACTTTACCTTATTGTTCTTTAGCTGCTTTTAGGCTTAGCCTTAGGGTTCAGAAGACCCCAAGGATGTCCTAACACAGAGGTTGAATCCTGCAGAATAGTACAGAGGTGTAGGAAAACCTCTACCATCATAATAGTTCTTGAACTAGTGCTGACTTGTGGAGGATACAAGCTGCATCTCCTTCTAACAGGCCCCTGTGCTGGGATGAGTGTTGTTCCTGAAATATGTTGCTTCCTCCCCTTCTGCAAGGCAGATGAAAATGTGAAAGCTCCAAGATGGTGCTGTGTTTTCACAGTTGATTACAATTCCTACGCTGAACAGCTCTGGAGAAATTCAAAGCTGTTCTGTTCCCCAAAATCTTCCTTCGGAACTGAAACAACATTTCCCTCTGCTTGTTCTCCGTCACTCTCTATTTTCTTGCGCTGCCACTGCTGGCAGGCAGACAAGCTGTGCCCCTCCCAGGAGAAATTTTGTTCCTAGGGGATTACCAAGATGTGTGGAAGTGCAAGATATTGCCAATCTCACAGAATAGTGCCTGTTCCTTTGGGATTTTGCTGGAGTCCCAAGATGTTTCCATTGTTGCTGATTTGTTGTTAGGTCCCACCACAGCACCAAAGGTCACCTGTCTCTATTGTCAGTGGGGTTTGTACTCTTTATAAACATCATGCTTCAGTTCTCTCTCCAGGGAAACTGGGCCAATGATACTTGCTTACCTCTTAGAGGGGAGAATATGAACAAAATGTATTCATGCCTGTGAAAACTAAATAGCAGAAGCTGTTAAGTGCAAACTGTGATTATATTTTAAGAGGAGGTTTTTAAGTGTTTGTCCATGTCCTTTCTGTAATGGAATTATTTCTGGAGGACATTGCTTTATGGGTTTAATTACTGGAAGTTGCTTTCTAGTTACTAAACTCCCATTCTTTTGTATTGCAGTTCTTAAATCCACTTCTTATTCTTGTCTTCATCCCAATTTTTGACCTTGGGCTCTACCCCCTGATAGACATGTGCAAATTTAATTTCACGTAAGTACTTGGAGATGATGCAGGTGCCTCAGTGCTTTTTCTTTTGCAGCAAGTGTGCAGAATAGCTCTTAAGGAGGAGAAACACAAATTTCCATTCACCCTTCCCAGTACTTGATTATACTTCAGCCCCAAGAGGCAGCATCACCCTCTTCCATAGATCCTGGAAATTCCAGAGAGGAAAGCTCTGTAATGTTGGATTCTGCTCTGTACAGATTTTCCCCAAAAGCAGATATGAATAGTCTCACTTTGAATTTGTTCAACATGTTCTTCATCTTACTTCCTATATCATGCCTAAATAATTCCCTCCCTGAAAGGTTCACATGGGCCAAATTCCTAATCCCATGTGGGCTGCATGTGGTATTGTGAAAGCAGATTCCATACTAGGATCTGAATCAGTGAGTGCATAAGGGGATTTCGTATGACCCAAGCACTTTATCCCTAGTCTGTGTTAGCAACAAGTGCAGTGTAATAGAAGCAGACCTCCAGGTTGTTTCTGAGACCCACTTTGTGCATTTTGGATGATATTACTTCCGTGTCTCTCTATTCTGCCTCTGTGGACTGACACCCTGTAGCACTGGGAGTATGTTTATAAGCATTCATGGAGTGCCTTTGCCAGTGCAGTTTCAGCTGAAAGGACCCAAGTTTCATGCTCCAGCACCACTTCTCCATGTGAACCACAGTGTGGGAAGGGATGATGAGTGGGGAGATGGGCTTAAAAAGCATGTTCCTAATCCAAACTAAAATGCTGGACAGGCAAATCCACATAACATGAGGATGGAAGGAGCCTCAGAAGTCTACCCCTTCGCCCTGCTGATCCTTTCCCATCATGCTGAATTACTTGCCCCTAAAGACATATCCAAGACAATGTCTAGCCCAGCAGTGGTGCCTTTTGGAGGACACAGCCCAGAGGCTGTGCTTCTCCTAGCTGCCTCAGTGTGAGCCCTTGGCCCGGACTGTGCCCTGACTTGACAGAAAACTTTCTGCCTGGAGACCAATTCACAGAGTAGTTCACTCAGCAGCACAAACTCAAGCACCGATCAGGACTGAATACCAGGACTAAAGACCATTACAAAGAGTGGAGACCACTGAATTTACCACCAGATTTGTTTCAAATCTCTGCAATTCAATACTTAGTTTGTACATGCTGTTCTGGACCTGTTTTATTCTGCTTTTTATCAGATTCTCTCATGTAACTCCAGTAGAATTGCACTAGTTTTGCCTTGAGTTTAGAAGCAAGCTCTTTATTTTCTAGAAATGTAAATGTATTGGCATCAGAAATAACCCAGAATGATGCCCCAGATGGTCAGAAACATTGATGACACAAACTACACATTTTTCTGCTCCTCGTTCCCACTGCTAAGTAGCATGCTACTATTCTTTTGCCTTTCCCAAAAGGGACTTGAAGATACATCATTTCTAGTGCTCCTTCCAGTATTACAGATTAACATAATGCCATGAGCTATTCCCACTAGAAGAGCTGGGAAAAAGATAATATGAAACTTGCAAGGAAAGAGCTTTTTTTTCATGGCATATCAGTTTTAATTGGCCTCAGTGCTGGCCTCATACAGAATAATAAGATAGTTTTAAGTTAAATGATTGGCAATTTAAACAGCCTGTCATCCCCAGTGCCACCTGTTGGACAGTTTATTACTTGGTTTTGGCACATATTTGGCTCTGAGGAATGGTATTCTATAGTTTAAATTACTTTTTTTCCTTAATGTACCTCTTTCATTTGCTCCATAGACCTATTAGAAAAATGGCAACAGGTATGATCCTTGCAGGGCTGGCGTTTGGACTTGCAGCTATTATAGAAATCAAAATAAATGTAAGTAAAGCACAAGGGATTCCTCAGAAACACTTTCTTTCCCTGGGGTGTTTTTACTGATATCTGTTAGAAAATCCTTTTAACCATTGTGTTCTTTGATCATAATTTGTAATGTTTTCTTTACAATTGAGCATACCGATCCAGTTGCTAATGATAATTCTTACCTTGTCTACTTTTCCCTCTCTTTTTCTCTGTCTCTATGTCTTTCTTTCTAGTCTTGCAGTTTTGCTGTGCTGGTCATCTGTATTGGTCTATATTCTAGATTTCCATCGTCAAAGTGCTTGACAGACATCTAGTTAATGCTAGTGATTAATTCCCAAAAGGTAGTCCGTTCTCTCTCCTATTTCTTTCTGTACCTTGCCTATGTTTTTCTGTTTGGGGTCTTTGTGTGTGTGTGTGTGTGGTGGTTTTGGTTTTTTAATTTAATTACTTTGCTTCTTTAGGGTGGGGATGTGTTTTTTCACAAGCCAAATTTTTTTCTCCAGCTAGGCAGGTGAATGCAGTCAGAGGCATTAGGGACTGCTGGGCATCCTCAGACAGGATGGCAGCAAATCTCTTGTAAATTCCGCGTTAGTTCCTGCAGATTTGCTGTTTGTTTCTGGCCCAAGACCAGCATTGTGCAGACTCTGGCTGACCTTTGTCTCATGGAAGTTACTGTAGGATTAATTTTTAAAGCTTTCATGTATGCTTAAAATGTTCTGTTAGAGTGGCTGGCATACAGCCAGATTAACATCTGCTGGTTCCTCAGGTGAATCCACTAATGAGTCTCCCACTGAAATGAGACTTTGGGGGTTCAGGTCTTTTTTCTGATCTTTTTATGTGAACAAAGAAATGCTCTCATTGCCACCAGCAGCAGCTCTGGCAGAGCACTGAAATTTGCTCTGCATGTGGGTGACTCCTCTGGGCAGAGGCAAGGTGAGTTAGAGGTTCTCCCCTCCCTGTGAATGAAAATTTTATCCTGAAGGCTAAAATTTTGCCCTGTAAGCTCTAGAGGATAAGCTGGCGCACCTTCACTTGGATGTGGGGTTGCAGAAGCAACAGTAATGGAATTTGCTGTAACATTAACAGGCCTGTTGGCAGCATGTGGATACAGGGAAATCAGTTCTCTTCTATGGTGGTGTGCGTCCCCACCGAGTTAGGTTCAAAATGCACTGCCTGCAATACCCAAATTATCAGATATGATAGAGAAAAAATGAATAGCTCTGCAGTATTGCTGGCAGCTACTTGAAAATAAAGTGAGAAGAAAACAGGACTTTAAAAAAAAAAATTAGCTCTGCAGGTAGTACAAGGCTGACAGTGATAGATGTACTCTTTCTAGGAAATGATTCCTGACAGAAGGAGATACCTCTGTGCTGGAGGTATCATCTTCCCTTTCTCAGAAAACAGGGAATAAGATCTATACAGTCAGCATTTAGATAGCATGGTGTAAAGTAATGCAAAAGCACCAATTACAAGCATGGAGCTGGACTGGGATTTTCAAATTGCTTAGCTTCTGGTCTGATTCTTTTCCCAGTCACTGACTGCAACGGGAAATAATTATTCTGGTCACTGCTTTTGAAAGCTCAGCAAAAATTTTTCCGTTCTGATATGGCAGTTGGTTAAATCCAGGCACTAGGGAGCTGCATAATGAAAGCTGTGACATTGTTCTACCTGCTCAGTAGGTGTGTAGTCTGTATGCTTAGGGGTGTGAAGAGAATTTTTGGGAGGAGTGATGGGTTGGCTATTGAGCTACTATGAGGAAATCTCCCTAATAAGATTTATGTTCAGTTTTTGCTGAGTGCAACTTCTGATGAGGAAGGGATGGAAAAGTGTCATTACAGAGAGGAAGACTTTTATGGCTAAAAATGAAGAGATATTAAAGTGCTAATAAAGCATACAGATGGCACTTAAAGCCTTTTACTTTAATTAGGAAACCGATATGCCTCGACTTGTCCCAGAAGAAAGTTTAGTTCGGGTCCTGAATTTGGCAAAGAACCCTGTTCAAGTGACAATCCAGGACAAGGACCTATTTCAGCAGCCTGTGGAGGCTTTTCAGGTAAACATATATTTGGGGCTGGAAAGCCTGACTTGCATCCCATTGAAGAAAGGGCGCTTTTTTTTTTTTTAAGGCATTTTCTAATAAAGCCAATGGATGCAAAAGCTTGTTCTCCTCCATTGCCTTAGAAGTGTATGGGAATAGCTTTACAAATGGAACATATTATCTCTGTTATATGAGACAGAAATTGAACACTTGGACACATATTTCTGTGGCAAAGGGAACACCTTACATTTACCTGTAATTAGGAGCAAAGGATAACAGGGTTACAGGCTCCTTTGAAGAGAGGATTGTGTTGCACTTAGTGGGAAAAGACAGATCCTTTCTCATCTGAAGAAAGTGTAACCAAGTTTGTTTTCTTCCACAGAACCCAGCTGAGTACTCAAAATTAATATTGAATGGAGAGCAACAGAGCCTTCGCTTCACCCTGCAACATCAAGGATTGACTCTTGCTTTTAACTACACTGTGAAGGAAAAATCAGTATACAGCTTAATTGTTTTTGAGGCAGAAGGAAGCCTATCAAGCCGCTTAGTGAGTGTGGGAGTGAAGTGTAAATACAGTATTAATTCAATGGCTGTGATGCTACAATGGGGTAATAGGCTCATTAATTCATTTGCTCAGTTGCAATGTCTGTCTGATTGCTCTCAGATGCTCTAAACCTGACTTCTTAGCTAGCGGCACTGGATCTGTACACACTTCTACTGGTTGATTAATAGAGGCGTTGTGGCATCTGAGAGTTTCTGGGCACACTTTAATCCATTGAATGCTGCAGTGGGAGAGCAGAGTCATGCCTGCTAGGCAGCAGAGCTTGAGAAAGCTGGGGAAACAGAGAGCCAGAGATTTCCCCCCAAAGATGGTTTTATAAAGCAAAGATGTTAAAGAGGCTCTAGGGCTGGCCCTGGAATAACAGCATCAGAGGAATGATTCCTGGTTTAGTTATTGCAAGTGTTTAGTAAAAATGCACAGAAGGCCCATTTGTTTTCCTGAACAGAATAAATGATTAAGCTCATTTCAGGCTCTGCAGCAGAGCCGTCTGCATTTGGGCTTTTGTATATTGCTGCAACAATCAGAGAAGGGCATATTGGGAGGTATAGGGCAGATTCTGATGTCTTTTATGTGTAGCTGTATCCTAAGAAGCTCCCTTAAAATGAATGGTGTTATTGCACACTGTGGCAGGTGTGTAAATGCCATCAGAATCTCTCCTCATGCTAAAATATCCATTCTCTTTGCAGTTTCTCAGCCTCCTACATTTCAGGGTTGCCACATGAAGCATTCGATATCTATAGTAGAAATCACATAACTGTTTTTAAAAATGAGTTTTAAGAAATTATTTTGTTATAACATTAAGGGTTTTTTCTGCCTTTATGGTTTGGAGCCTACAGCTCATTATCACACAATGTTGTTAAGTTTCCCTGCGACCTTGATGACTGAGTGCTGTTACCTTAAGAAACGGATACTTGTACAGTGATTTTCATACAGTCCTTAAGAAGCAAAAGCCTGTGACAGGCTGAAGCAAAGCAATCTCTGAGCTTCAGTACATCTATGCTGCCCTAGCTATTCAGCCTGTGCTTAAATTAGTGCCCACCGGGGCGTGGGCAGGCTCCCATGTGCTGGGAAACAGCCGTGCTGTTGGGGGATGCTATTGACCTGTCATTCACAGCTGTAGATAAGGGAGATGTGGAAGACAGCATGGTAAATGATACTGATTTTTTCAGCATTGCAACACAAGGAAGGCAATGCCGGTATCACTGCTGTGTTGCTGGGCTTGCCCTGGAGTAACCTCCCACACTGCTGGGTTTGGCCCACTCACTCAGGTGGGATTGCTTTCCTGGAAGGATCCAATCTGAAATTGGTTTCTTCTCCTTTGTGGGCTGTTGAGTAGGCAGGAAATGAATTTGAGAGCTCTGGGGATCGTCAATGAAAACGAGTTATAATTTGGCTGGCCTATCTGCAATGAATTAAAGTGTTCATCCCCATGTGTCTCCTATGGAAAAAAAATGATGTTGCTGTTTATTATTTATTACTCTGGCATTTATTATTCACTGTGGCTATTTATTATTTAGGGCATATGTTATTTGTGGGTAGCATATCACACTAGGTACACTAGGCGTTTTATAGGTATACTGAAATTCTGGATCCTTGGTCTCAGAAGCTCAGGGTTTAGCATCAGGAAAAAAGAGTGGAGGAAGGGCCAGAAAATTTTTAGAGAAAGCCAGTTTCTGAAGGTAGAATCAGTCTCCTTTGGCTTACCAGAGTTCCATCTGTGGGCAATGCAAATTGAAATTGCCCTGCCAGCTTAAAAAGACACGGCACAATTTTGGATTTCTGCCAGCCAAGAGCCTTGCTTTGTATTCTTTTTGTGTGACATAGAACCTTCAGGGCAGGGCTATGTCTTTACTGTGTTTTTTCAGCATTGTACACCAAATAGGCTTTCTTTGAAGGAACGTTGACCATGTTAACTATTAAACTGCTGCTCTAGCTGTGATCTCCAGGAGAGACATGCTCACTCCCCAGTGTGCCCATCCAGGTGGCCATTTCAGGGATTTGTCTGCAGAAACTGTGAGCACAAACAAGGTCGGTGTATCATGGTCTCTCCTTCTCTCTGCTGGCACCATACAGCAGTTTAATCTCTTGAGTATTCAGGGTCAGGGAAAATATGAGTGGTACATGATGATCAGTATAGTAACATAGCAGTTCCTCTTGGCTTTAGACTTCTGTGAATTCTATGAATGTGACAAGAAGAGTTGACTGAGAGTTGGACAGTTTCAGGTTTTGTAGGAGTAAGGCACTCAAGTTTACTTGTAACTAATCACTGAAAGATGGTAATGTGGATAATGCTCTCTTGCTATCTCCAGATCAAGACAAATACTTTTTTGGAGGGTGTTACATGCCTCAATAGAAGGATGACCAGCTGAAACTCTGTAGGCTTTGTTACAGAGGAGATGACAGGAAAAGCTATGATCTCATCTTGGTGGAGATGAAATTTTGCCACTGGCTTCATTGTGTCAGGACTTCCCATCTGTGGCCTGACGTAAAGCTTATGTGAGAGTACAGTTGATTTCCACAGGCTTTGCAGCACGTGTGACTCCACAGCACTAATGTTTTCTGCCTCACATTGTTGAAAGGCAGCATTAATAAATATGTTTGATGTTTTTTTTTTTTCTTCCCCTCTTTAGATTACAGACTTGGAAGCAAAGCCAGAAAATGGTTTGGCAGCTGTTAGGTAGGAATGGATTTTTTTTAGGATTTGGAGGTGGTCGGGAGAGGGAAAGTGCTTTTGTCTAATGTAAACTGTCTGTAACATAACCCAGATGTTCTTGGGTTGGAATCTAGTCCACACTTGTCATGCAAGACTCGTATGTCAGCTGCGGAGGCTTGACAGAGTGTCACCTCCCACACATGCCATGCGGAGCTGAGCATTATTGCTGCTTACTGCCTAGGATAGTCTGGGCTGAGATGGCAACATAAAAGATCTCCTCCCTTGGAAAAGTGGCAAATTTATCTCACTTTGTCCCACCTCTTTGGGAAAGAAAGAGAAGCAGCAGTTTGGATAGGAGCTGTTGCCATGTCCTCTGCAAACTGGCCAACTCATGATGTTCTCACTCAACCTGATGCCCAAATGCCTACTGAATTGGATACAGCAGCAGTTTTACATCCTTGTAAACAGTTGAGCTGGGCATTGGGCTCTGCTCAAGCAGCTAGTCTACTTTCCTAATTTGAGCTAATCCATGTAGTCCATGAACACTCCTGTCCTAGTTTGTGCCAGCTGCTGACATGCAGAAGAAGCAAATTTGAAAAAAAAAAAATAAATCCTTGTGCACTGTCTGGAGGATTTGGGCAAGCTAAAATTAAAAAAAAACCCAAAACCAAAGCAAAAGACCCATAAAACCCCCACCACAAAAGTAAAACTATGAAACAACCAAACAAAACAAACTTCAAAAACAATGTCTAACACCCTTATCTGAAAGCCTATGTTGACAAAGCCGGAGAGCGGTACCTCTTCATAGCCTTGTGCTTGTGAAGGCTTCTACAGACTAAACACTACTTGATTAATACCTGCAGTCAGGAATGTTTTACATTTTCTTGTGGACATTTTTGACAAAATCCCCACACTTTTCCCTTTAGCAATTTGTAAAAAGAAGAAACTATTTTTCCACTGAAAAGTTTTTTTCATTAAGCACTTGACTGTCTTCAGGGATTACACCCCCATTTTAGGAACTGAAAACCAAAATATTTTAAGACATAGGTCAAATAAAAAGTATTTGGTTTTTGCCAACAATTTTTGGTTGTCAAAAGGAAACTGTCTTTTATGTATTAAAAAAAACCCCAAAAAACCAAAACATTCCCATGTAAGTTTTTCTTTTGATGAAAATATCTTACTGTGCTAGAAAACTGATTGTCACTGGTAGAAACTCATTGTCAGCATGATGCACATGCTTATCAGGATACACAACTTCATAGTTTCCTGTGGTGGGCTGAGGCTCTGTCCTCTCAAAGAGCCACAGAGCAATCATCATAGAATCATAGAATGGTTTCGGTTGGAAGGGACCTTTAAGATCATCTCATTCAAACTGCCCTGCTGTTGGAAGGGACGCTTTCCACTAGACCAGTTGCTCAAAGCCCAATCCAACCTGGCCTTGGACACTTCCAAGGATGGGGCAGCCACAGCTTCTCTGGGCAGCCTGTGCCAGGCCCTCACCACTCTCATAATGAAGAGATCTTATATAAATTAAGCCCACCTTCTTTCAGTTTAGAGCCATTGCCCCTTGTTCTGTCACTCCATGCCCTTGTAAAAAGTCCCTCTCTAGCTCTCTTGTAGCCCCTTGAGGTACTGGAAGGTGCTGTAAGGTCTCTCTGGAGCTCTCTCTTCTCCAGGCTGAACAGCCCCAACTCTCTCTGCCTGTCTTCATTGTAGAAGTGCTCCAGGCCTCTGATCATCTTCGTAGCTTCCTTTGGATTTGCTGCAATCTTTGAAGGTCTCTGAGAAGGGATTGCCTGGAAGTTCTAACCCACAAAAAGTGAGGATCACTTTCCATAGGAGATAGAGTAAAATTACACAGCAGAGAAACTTATATTGAAAAACTGGGCAATGAATTTGGCAAATATTTTGGTAACTTGCAGAAGAGAATGTCATAACCTTATGGAATTACTTGTACACTTTGGGAGAGGGAGCAAACTTCTGATGTGTCTTCTATAATGTTTCTCCTGCCTTGTCTGACAGCTCAGTGAAATACGGTTTCTTTGCAGATTCATTAATGGTTTGAGCCAAGATGTCAACCTCACCATTGACAGCAGAAAGTTCATTGCTGTCCAGAAAAACTACCGCCCTTCTGAGTACTCACTGCTGGAGAGGGACATGTAAGTTTCCCTTGCTGTGCTGAAGGTCCTTGCTGAGGCCTTTCCTTGAATACATTGAGGCTTTTCTCAGGCTAATAGTGAAACTATCATTGCTATTATCTTGGCATTTGGTTATGGGGGCAGATGTTTGTAAAAAGTAGAACTACCAGCTCTATGCAGAGCAGGTGCTCCAGGCCACTTGTGTGCCTGCAGAGGCTTTTATTCACATTATGTGGGGACCTGGAGGGAAGAGAGTGGTCATTCCTGTGCATCTGTCAGTAGAGTAAGGTGGAATATGGTGAGGTCCCCTCTGCCATTTGGGTCCTGCTTTATTTTGATACTCTCTCAGGCACAGGTTCTTAGTGTTGGTGTGCTCTCACAGAAAGGCCAATTCATATTCCACACTACAGGGTGTTGGTATGTGGGCTGGTAACATCAAGTAGCATTACATGGCTTTGCAGGCTGAGCTTGTTAGGGGCTCCATATGGCCTTGGTTTGGCAACATTTGAGTTGGCTCTTGTAGGGTATTTCTAGCATTTCCAGTGTTTCAAAACAAGCTTCATGGCTTTTCTCTGCATCAACTCCATCCAAAATATTTATTGCTGCAATTTAGTAGGATGCAGCAGCCATTGTGGCAATGCTGCTGAGCCTCTGTGCCATCTCACACATCCAAAATCAGAAGAACAAATATGAAGGCTAATTTGCTCCATTGAAAGGAAACAAAGTGGCTTCTGGGTGCACATCTCTGATTTCCTGCAGACTGCTTGTCTGGCCCACAGTTCCTGAAGGAATCGAGCAAAGCTGGGAAGAAAAATAAAATAAATCAGTACTAAGAAGAAGCAGAAACCATTTAGAAATGTTAGTAATGGCCCGGATCATTAGGTGAACTCCAGTCAGTGCCTAAGTGTTTCCGGAAGGAAAAGTTGGCAAGAACTCTAATGATCATCTGACATAAATGTTACTGCATCTTTACACCTTGCATCCTTCCTGCCCCATTTTAGGGGCACATTTGATAGCTCTGCTCTGTGTTCTTTGTCTGTGGAACTAACTGAGAAATACTGTTCTTTGTCCTTTTATCTAGATATAATAATGGAAAATGCATAACTGAAGCAGGAGAGTTCCCCCTGGAGCTGGGGCTGCTCGACTTTGGCGCCTCATACACCATTGTGATAACTAACGTAAGTGTTCCTGTGATGGTAACATGCTCCTGTTCTAGTCTCTGGCAGGGCTTTTGCTCTTATGCTGGTGGCTGTCACTTGCTTTCTCCACTCTGAGACCTGGGCAGTAGCCATCTGAAAAGCAGTCCATTTTGCAAGGGCTAGTAAAAGGTTTTGGCACCTACGTAAGCAAGATGGGTGTGTATTCATTCCACCTTACACTGTGATCATGTCAGATCTCATGGGTTGAAAAGAAGTAAAATCTCTTCCTTCATAGAAATCCTCTATGGTAAATCATATAATCTCTTGTTTGTGCTGGTCTCACGCCATCCTTGAGCAGTTAACATTGACCCAGCACACTGCAAAGAGCTGTTACCATCTGCCAAGAGCTGACTGCTTGTTTTCTTTAAAGTATTGTACCTGGTGGTACCTCACACCTGAAAAACTGCAGAAACAGTCTGCCCTATCCCCCCATTTAATTTACTGAACTAAAGGCTGATTTTCCAAGATTTGTAGATTATGCATAGGGGGAAGAGGGACAAAGTATTGGGGGAGGAGGTTGGTGAGATTCTACATCTGTGTTTCCTCCTCTCACTGTCAGTACAGCTCATTTGGAGCCTAGTGTAAAGTCAAGGCATGGTTTTCTGAACAGCCTAGCCCTGATGGGGTGTGAGCACTGCTGAGAGGGTGGATTCCTTTCGCTGCCTGCCAGCCTCTTCGACACACTGCTTCAACCTGGTCCAGCTGGTTGGAGCCACAGAGATGAACGTGCTCAGCTTAGTTCCCATTTTAACCTTTCCACTGCACAGGCACACAGACAAACCAGGTCTGACAGGACACACTGCTAAGCTGCCCTCTGAGACTTTGACTACTGTGTTGTGATGAGCAGAGCAAAGTGTTGTCAGCTACTCCCTGGCAGTAGCATCTCCCTGTTGGGCAATTAATGGGAGCTGTTCATGTCTGCATAGTCCAAATATGTAGGGGGAAAAATATAGCCATGAAGCACCTGGCAGTTCTTTTTTCTAATTCCAGTAGCTGGAGTGGGATGTAGGGCCCTGGAGGGAACAACCAGATGCTGCCATCTGTGAGTACAGAGATTTATGTACATAAAACACACACGTACTTGAAGTGATGTTGGCCAGACCCTTCTATGGCTGCAAGCCTCTTTCACCAGATGACAAACTAAGCAGAGAAGTTGCATGAAAAATATTAAGAAAATTGCCCCAGAGCCTGTGGTAACACAACTGAGTCAGGGCCAGCTGAGGCAGATGTGTCCCACATCACTGTGGCCAAGGATTCCTCTTTGCGGTCCCATCCGCAAAAGCTGCTGCCATGGCTGCTCAGAGTGGCTCTGTGCCTCAGCCCCTCAGCCCTTCTGAACCCTGTGCTAGTCATTTAATCTTTTTAACCCTCTCTCTCTGTGGTTTCTGCCTTCTGTAGAGAGTTGGTTTGCTCCAGGCCAAGATCACTTTTAATTATTGCAGCAATTTGTACTGAGCCTTGCTCCTCTGCCAGAAGTGCCATATAGAAGAACTAAGAATACAATATATTAGTTTGCTAATGTTGCTGAACTATGATACTTAAATCATGGGGATGCTGCCTTCTACCCAGCCTTCCACAGTGTGCTGTTCTAGTGTGGGGCATTGTGACATTTCTTTATGGGCTAAAGAGCAATGCACAGCCCTCCTCTCACCCCTTTTAGCCTGCTAAAATACAGTCTCTTGATTTGGGTCCCTGGCAATGATTGGTGATTAAGTACATCTCGTAAACATCCCTTGTATTTTCCCAAGTACTCTCCTTAAACACAGGGCTTTCTGCCTGAAGTCATTTCAACCTAGTGTTTTTCTGGCTACTAGTCAAATCTCTTTCTGCCTCTGAGCCTCTGTGCTTCAGAGGCAGTATTAATTACACCTGGGAAAGCAAACAAAAATAATTAGGAATACAACTACCATATCTATCTGAACACATCTGATATGGAACAGGCTTTGCTATTCTTGGCATTCCTGAGCTGAATTTGTTTGAGTGCCACTGTTATCATAGGGAGGTTGTACAGAGCTGATAAAATGGGAGCAGTGATCACATGCTTGCAGTGAGTACTTGTCCTGTCATCCTTTTCTGGCCTTGGGGACAGCACTGGGTCACAGGCTCTGCAGAAGTACCACACAGGCTTTTCCCAGCCCAGCTACAGAAGGCAACTTGTTGGTTTACAATAACTCAGGGAATTCTTTTGGCACATGAATGAGCTGGAATGCTTCCATCCTGCTCCCTCTACCTTGTGCAGCAGGAGTCAGCCCATTCCGAACAGGCTTGGAAATGGCAGGGGTCAGACCCATAGCTTTGCTTCAAATGCAGAACTTTGCTTCCACTTTTGCTTAAAACGTTTTGGTAAATTCACTGTTGTCCAGGCTAAGAAAGATCTGCTCTTTCAGCAGCTAATCAATGTGCCTTTATTTTTCCTGCTAGATTTCTGGAGGTGCTGTTCAGACATGGAAGTCAGAAGACATCAAAGCCAACAATGTCCATATGGCTTGGCAGTTACCACAATACTTATTAATATCTGCTGGGGAGGTGATGTTCTCCATTACAGGCCTGGCCTTCTCCTATTCTCAGGTATTCCACTTAATGATAAGGGGCTTACAATTAGACTTCAGGATTTATTCCTGCATCTGTCATTGACTTGTCATGTCCTTTGACAGGACACTTACTAACGATGTTTTCTGTGCTTCAGCTGAAAGTGGGATTATAACACATCTTGCTGGGTGCCCTCAAGCTAAATTAATTCATACTCTGAAGATACCTGTTCTTAATGATACTTGGAAAACTCCTTATCTGGTAATCCTGAGAACATGGAACAGAACAGGATAGAAGTTTCTTTTAATGTGAAAGCTCTGAATACTGTAGTGTCAGGGTTTACTCCCAGTGAAATATTCTGTGATGTGTATTTTTCAGTGATAAAATGTCAAAGGTATCTCAAGGACTACAGGGTGGCATAGGAGCTTGGAGTCTGCTTTAAACTGAGAGATTGAGGGGGTCTAAACCCACATGAGTCAGTAATGAGGGAGCAAAGGGTAAAAAGTGTGCAAGGGATGATTTGATTGCTGTCTGGGGAGGTTTATGGGAAGAGAGGACTGAGACATTACAAGATCAAAAAGTTGAAGCTACTCAAATTTATCCTTGGAGTAAAGTGCAGATGTTTATTAATAAGGATGATTAATACAGTGGGATGATCTATAATGGGATGTAAATAATTTGTTATCAGCAGGAAGTTTAACATCAAGATCCAGTCTCTTTTGAAAAGTGTACAGCCACATGGCACCAGATTCCAAGCTGCAGGGCTTGTGTGTCTCCTTGGACTTCCTGATCCTACCATTTCAGATGATGCAGGTTGGGGATGACCAGGATTCAGCTCTGCAACAACAGCATCTCGTGCTCTTCATGTGTCCTCCTGTCCATGTTTTGAAAGCTCCTTGTATGCAGCTGTTGAAATTAACCACAGAGATTAAGCTCTGCACAGAGGAAATCCCACCACCTCCTCCCAGGCTGAGCCCAGTGACACCTGCAGTCATCACAGGATGAACCAGGGCTGAAGGGCACAGCATGACACTCACTGATCAGGCCCTTCTCTTTTCAGTCTCCAGCCAGCATGAAGTCGGTGCTGCAGGCAGGCTGGCTGCTCACGGTGGCTGTGGGGAATACCTTTGTGCTCATTGTTGCTGAAGCTGCACCAATGGCACAGGTATGGTTTGGCTTGTAAAACTGAGGTTAATGCTTTAAAACAGGCTTCTGGTGCTTCTGGACATCTGTGTCCTGGAGGCTCAGCTTCCCTGCACAGCCCCCAGCTCCTGTAGCTGAGGGATGGTAGCCCCCCCTGAGCTGCCTCCCAGCCCGTGCTCTGCGTGCCCCTCAGCAGTGTTGCCCTGGGGAGCAGTGGCCTTCCCTGAGCCTGCCAGTGGCAGTAAATAACAGTGACCTGCACTGTGATAAGGTTGCTGAAGCTCAGCTCTAGGCAAGCTGGCTGGATTTGAACCTGGAGCCTGGACACGATGCCAGCCACACGTTGAGTTACTTACCAGGAACAACTAGACCAGTGGGCACTCAGCCTCCTCCTGGGTCTTGCTTGGGAATCCTTCCAGGCCAGCTGCCTTGTGTCACCCCTGAGATGTCAGGATTATGTGGGGAGGTTGTGTTGCAGAGGTAGTTTAATTCAGGCTATCAGGCTTCTGGGGTGATGCCATGAAAGTGTGAGCTGGGGATTATTTCTGGCTAACACAAAGCTGCCTCTCCCAAAAGCATCTTCTGGGCAAAAAGCCCAGGTAGGTATGTTCTAGTCAGGACAGACTTGCAAGAAAAGATTTAATTAAACCAGCTCAATCTAACTGGTTTGTTTCAAGGTATATCACATATTCATAATTACATTATGTGTACAAGCATTTACTAGAAAACAGGATGAGAAAGTTTCTATCTTGTGAGCCATTTTGAAAACTAAAAAGTAATTTTCACCCAGCTCTTGAAAAAGCACTTGAAAGTGCAGAGATATCCTCTGGATTGAGAGTCTGGGGTCTCCTGACTTACTGTTCTTTTTTCTTTCCTAGTGGGCTGAATTTGTCTTGTTCACTGTTCTCCTCTTTGCTGTGTGCATTATTTTCTCCATCATGGGATATTTCTATGTCAGTGTGGATCCAGAGGACCTAGAAGAAAAGGAAGAGAAGAGAGAGACCTCAAGCAGAGGAAACATGATTGGTCTCGTTACTCAGAAAACAAAGCTCTAACACATGATGGGCTGGGATTATTTTTTAAACTCCGTTATGAAAGGGTAAAAGAAGGGTGGGGACAGTGTTATTTTATTTTAGAACATTGCAGTCTTTATTACACAAAATGTAGCCACCTTATAAATGGGACCAAATAGCCCTCTATAAAAACAATGGGGGTCCTGAAATCAGAGCAAAACTCCCTGGGAGAGCTCCTCTGGTATTAAAAGCCCTTATTAGTAATTACAGTGTAAATTGAAACCTGCCCATCTTTTTAAGTATGGAATGCTTTCCTATGATTTTCTCTTAAACATATATTTAGGGCAGCAGGGAGGAAGGGTGAAAGGAGTGCCATATGACAGAAAAATTTGGAGATGTCAGGAGAGAAGAAAGAAAACCTAGTATAGGAGTTAGGGAAGAATAGATTTAGTGACAGAAGAATTTTTAATGCTGTCGTCAAGGACTGTAAAGGTTACACACAGTCCCACAGGATTTCATCATGTAACTCTCCCTATGAGCATTTCATCCCATTATTGCATGTTATGAATGGTTCTGATTTATGATTTATACCTCCAGCTCGGTAGTAATAACAGAGAATTAAATTCTGCAGGCTAAAATATTCCCAAAACACTACTGACAAAGATAGTCTTGCTACCATCTCTCCAATACCCATTTTTTCCTAGAAGTTTTTAGCAATTGATGGTGTTCTTTGATTAGATGTGATTAGAGAATTGGTTTATGCTTTCTTATTTCAGAATTCTAGACAGTTATTTGCCATCTTCCTATACATTAAGCTGTTATTGGGCATTTCCTTTTACAGCATCTGTCATTTCAAGTTAGGATATGGTTGATTTCTTATCTCATACTTCAGTTATTCCCTACTGGGAGACAAGTTGCAGTAGTTTCTATAAAATTCCAGGCATCCTGCGGTGAGTTAAACAAGGATGCACTTTATCATTTTTTCAGTCTACAAGAGGAGGCCATGGCATATGAGATTTTTCTTTTTCGTCCTCATTTTTATGTCTCTCTACCAAATTTTAGATATAGCTATTTTACTGGAATAGTGATATAATTGTTTGATTTTCCTCGATTGCATGAAGCTGTGATTTTATGTTCTGCCTGGAAGTAACTCAGCCATTGCTGATCTAGTAAAACTCCTGAGAGAAACCCTGCCTTCCTCTGTCACTCCAAGGCTGCAGTTGTAACAGGTATGGCCTAATTTAAAACCAGGTTGTCAATAGGATCCTCAGGTTCACAGAGAATAGATTTTAAATTATGCTTTCCTCTTCCATCTTGGCATTGGGCTTAGGTGGTTGCTAATACTTTGATTCAGGAGATCACAAAATACATGTTTAATTTCATTCCTGTTCAGGACAGTGCTAGGAAATACACTTAGTTTGTCACCAGTGCTCCTTTAATGTGCTGCCATGTGTGTGTATGTCTTCTGTGTAAGACTGAGAAAACACCGCTTTTTGGTTTCTAACTGGAAGACTCACAGCCTGTTTCCCCACCTTCTTATTCTAAATGGAATTCCACCACTAGTTCTGCACAAGCTCCTGCCCACTGTGAAATAGCATCAAGGTCCTCTGCCAGAGGGGGATCATGATCTCCGATAAATGGGAACAGGCTGTGGGGTGTGCACGCAGGAACACTTGATGTGGTCAGTCAATGCAGAGCCATTTATTAAGCTGTGGTAGCTGGATCCAGGGAGCTGAACCCTGTGACTGTGGGGAATGAAGGGCATTGAAAACCATCTATTAGGTCATCCAACCTGCTTCTCAGAAGCCAAGTGAGGATTATTCCCCTCTGTTCCTTTCTGGTATTGTTCTCCTGCTGTGATTCTTTGTGTGCGTTCTTTCTCCTCCAAGCATTGTTGTTTTCCTAATCCCATTTTATGATACACTGTGAATCAGCTCAGAGGCTGCTGAATCATTCTGCTATGATGCTGTTTGACCAGCTTCCAACTTGAAGCACTAATAGAAAGCATTTCTTCTTTCACCCACTGCAAACAAAAATCCCCAAACCAAAGGAATGGCCGGGCTCCAGTTACACTGAACAAACACAATTTAGAATTATTGGAGCATTTAATTTTTTATAAGCCTAGAATTTGGAAGTATGTTGGAGTTCGAGGGCATATGTGGTGAGGAGACAATTGAAAACTATTGGAGCACTTTCCTTAGGAAGCACTTGGTAAGCAGTTCGAAGTGGCATGAGGGAAAGCAAGGTATCCAGATCTCTGAGACTACATATGCCTAAGAACTTCTTGATTTTTTTTTTTGTTTTATTTCCTTATTGGCAGCACTACCAGAAGCTGTCACACACTCTGAGCTTTATTTAAAGGAAATGTTCCAAACTCATAAAAGATACATTTAGGATGTCATCTGTATCTGCTTTTTAGACTCCTGATGCCAAATTGCCCCTTTCCAAACATCTCCATGTTCCAAACTATCACCATAATGCTGAGGGGAGGAAAAGTTGCAATTCACATTTGGGAAGGTTATGAACAGGAAGGCAATGTTATAAATAAAGTGTTAACATGAGGCTGGGGGCTGCTTCTGCAGCCCCTCCCAGAAATTGCTTGCTTGAGGGACTGTGGGGCTCTGTTCACATTTTCCTTCCAGCTGACACAATTACTACTTCTCGTCTGCTTGTCATGACCTGTTGGAAGCTTTGCCCTCCTCTGATCTGCCTGCTTGGTTGCTGGTATGATCCTTCCCCACTGTTTAAGCTGTAGCTTTGCTAAATTAGACCCATTTATTTGGAGTGGACCAGCAGTGAGGAGGGATTTCCACCGGTCATGCTCACAAACAGCCAGGAGCAGGGTGGGAGCTGTAATGACCAGCTGCCTCTGCTGTAGCTGAAGAAGGTTGCAAAATAGTCCATTCAGCATAGCACTTCTCCAGTTTTACAGCCACAGCTCTGTCCTCAGAGCCCTTCACTTGTCAGTGGACTCAAGACTGGATCAAAGATTTCAGATCTGACTCTGCAGTAGTGAGGCCTCTGGGTTTTTCTTCCATACAGCTAGGTCAGAGATAGGTTAAGGCTCAGCTCTTAACCCCCAAATTTAGAAAAATATTCCTTATTCCTCTCAGTTATTTGATTTAGGATCAGAGAGAGAATCCAAAGTATATGCATATGTAAAGCTCTATGACCTCCTACAGACAGCAGCCTTCTGCCAGTCCAGCTTCACCTGTCACTGAAGAGTCTCAGCTGCTGGTGGAGTTTGCCCTGGAGCAGATTAGGGAAAGCTCACATTATCTGACCTACAGAAATTACCATCTCCAGCTAAGGGACAGTAAAGAGGTGGTGAGGGTCTGTAGGTGTGTTGCTGCACAAACCTTCATGGAGATTCCAGGCTTCACTCTGGAACTATGTGCGTTTCTCTGTTTTTCTGGAGGGTGCTTTCTGATAAAGATTTTTTGTGCAGCACATTTCCTTTCATTTGCACTTGTTGTTACCATTGTTCCCTGTAGCAGGTTGGAAGTGTGACCAGTGTTATTTCCAGTTTTGCATGAGATAAGCATAAAAATGAGATTTCAAACTCAGCAGAACAACATCTCAGCTGTGGGTTCTTAAATTTACCTTTCTGAGGCAGTTAAATGCCTTTAGGTAGCAAGCTTCTCTGTACAGCTAAAAGGGCTGGCATCTCTCATTTCTCCCATCTCCCTTTCACCATAGCCCCAGAATTCCAGAAGATGAGTTTTAGAGGATTCCAGAAGAGAAGTCCTGGGAGGGCAGCATGGGGCTGGCTTGGATGCAACTGGTGTGTGCTGTCAGTACTGACTGGGAAGCAGGAGCCTGGATCAGGAGCTGGTTCCTCTCTGGATACCCAAATGGGCCTGGCAAAGTAGACTGAACTAGAGCTTTTCCTGGTGTAAGATATGGTTTCCTGAGCAGTGATCTGGGTGTGAATTTAATTGTGAAAGTGAAATGTGAGCGAGTGAAAGGAAGAGTTTTCACTGTACTTGGATTTGGCCTGAGACACTGTGCAAGGAGACTGCAGACTGATGGGCAGGAAGTAAAGGGCTGTTTGGTCAAAGTCTTTCCAATTCATCAGTGAACAGCTGAATTTACTCACATTGAATTAATTGGAGAGAAGATGAGATGGGAGAAGTGGAAAGCTCAGATGATTAAACAGTGGATGACTTCAGACCTTTCAGAAAAGCGCTCTCTTAGCTGGTGGTGAAGGGCCATTGGGAGAGGTGGTCACCCATGGTTTAAAAAAAAGGTTCATCATTCCAGAGTATTGCAAAAAACAGCATGGAGACTGGTAGCGGTGGGTCTGCAGTGACTGGAGGAGGAGGTGGCTGTACTCCCAGCAATGTCCCTACCATCCATAGCAGCCACCACCTTGGCTTCCCCTTAGGACAGAAAAACCAGCTGATTGGGTATTACAGATGGGATTGGCACAGGGGGGAGTGCTACAATTAGAGGTGGTTAACAAGTTTTAGTCAGGGTTATACACAGAAGGATAATCTCCTTTTCGCTCTCCGTTGAATTTATTTGCTGAGCTACAAGAAACACTTTCTAGCACCAGCTGCTTAAACTTGGGAGTTCAGCTCCATGGCAAATACCATAGCTGCTGAATTTTGGATGGTACCAGACTCTGCATTTCATTATCACTACATTTCTTATTGTGATACAATTTTAAAATGGCATTTAAGAGATGTCTGGTCCCAGATGTTGACAGATCTGGCCAGGGTTTTGCATGTTGACAGCTGGATTCACTAGCTGTTGATAGCTAGTCTTTCATGTTAACATGTGCGATGAACCTGTCGCATACGAGTAGATGTTGTAGGGCCCTTGGATTTCTCCGTCAGTTTAGGAAAAACCCCACAAAATTTCACATGAAACTGGCTAAGCATGAACTGCTTCCTTGTGGGAGCTGCCCATGTGCTTTGTAAAGGAGGGACCCTCATTCATCTCTTAAAATGTGCTCCCCAGAGAGACAAAAATGGGGACATTTAAACATTTTGCCTTGAGAAGGGCTTATGTTGCATTATGGAAATTGCATGAAGGAGAAGAATTACTTTGCTTGAAATCCCTCCTTCCTCACCATCTCAGGAGGACAACAAGGTATGAAACAAGTTGTGTCTTAGTAAGCTGCTGCATCTTTCCAAGGTCTCTCCATGCTGTGTTTTACTAGCAGATCAACATTAACCTGGCTCTAGCACCTATAGATCAGAAGACTGTCAGGATGCAGCCTCCCACAGTTGGCTGATCAACTCTGATCTCTTCATTTTTAATGAATAGTTGTAGCAGTTATCCTGCAGGGCTCAGTCAGAATTGTTCTAAATTTAGGCCACAACTAAGGACCTGAGAGAACTGTAATCAACAAGATAAACAGCTGAATTCTCAAAAACCGACTAAAACACTGGCTTAGTGCTTAATTAAAATTTTAATATGATTACAGAAAGTAAAAACCTAAACCAGAATTTAGCAATGCAGTCAGAGCAATGAGGAGCTACAATTGGAATCCAGCAGCATGACAACTGGCAACCAAGATGAAGACACAAAAATCAAGCAAACATCCCTTTTAAGATTATTCTATTTCATTGCATATGTTGTTCAGTCTGCTTGGCCTGTCCTGTTCAGTCAGCCCATGTGTGTAAAGAAAAGACACTGAACTGACTTGTTGAAGCCATGTACCCTTCCCAGGCTGCAGCTGGGTTTTCCTCTTGTTACAGACTCCCAAGTTAGCTCCAAATGACTCCTTTCACTAGCAGTCAGCCCCCTCTGTCCCATATGCTGGTCTTTCCTCCCCACAAGTCACTCAGACTTCTCACAGATGACTTTGCCACACCTCAGCACCTTGCTTATTTCTCCTCTCATGCAACCTCCTTGTTGCCAGCAACAGTGTGTTTTCTTGGGAATTGTCCTGGGTAATGCTGCCCAATTTTCCACATCTAGAAAAGCTGCTCACCCACAGGAATGCTGTGTCTGGGCAGAAACCACGCAGAGCCAAATGTCTGGGTGGTTGGTAACAGGGCATCTGCCCTGGCTTGCTTTGGCTCTGGCTTCTTGTCACAGCCTCGTATGGCCTGACACATCTTATATAGGCAAGTCAGTTCAGAGCACAGGGGTTATCCAGAATCTCCCTCTCATCTATCTTGTACCCAGTTAGCTGACTACAGTCAGCCCTTGTGTTGTGCCAAGTCAAGCCACAGAGACTTCTGTACTGAGACATGTCTGTTACCAGCCATGGGGTGTCCATTTGTGCTCTGTGGCCATCCCAGGCTTGACCAGGGATGGTCAAGCTTTAAAAGCCAATGTCAGTGTTTTGTTGAGAGATCTGTGTTGCTGCTGTGTATTACCATATGCTGCCAGGCTTCAGCTTCTGAATCTTCTGGTCAAGGAGCAGCAGTCTGTGTGCCTGGACAGGGCTGCTCCTCCTGACACAGGGACCTGTGCTGGTGCTGCTCACCCATGGCGGGGCACTTTCTGCTCCTTCTGTGTCTGCTTGCCCATCCCCACTGACCAGGTCTCAGGTAACTGGTGTCTCCCAGATCTTGCAGTGTTATATACCTGCTCACAAATGAAGTTTCTTCAAATGGAAGTGAATTTGCTTGATTAGAGCTCTGACTCTACCCGAATTTGCTTGGAACTACTGGAAGCCTTTGTTTGGGCTCTTGCTCTGTTTAACCTGTGCATCAAAACACTCTCTGAGTAGGCCTTCGTGCCTTCATGCTGTCCTCACCAAAGAAAGAAACCTCTCAAAGGTGCTGTGCCAATATGGATTTTTCCTGACCAAGTTAGAGGTGAAGCAGGCCAGCAGGAATTCATCAGGTACCAGGAGCTGCTGCCTTTGAAAAAGTCAAACTGCTGTCAATCACAGTGGCACCCCACATGTGAGGCCATGCAGTCCAGCTCCTGCTGTGTCCTCAGCTCAGCAGAGGCCAGCGGATGTTCAGCTGCCTCTCTGGGGGCTGCAGTTCCCAGCTCTGAGCACTGGCCAGCCCATCTGTGTGCCAATTGCGGGCTCTCTGTGCCAGCTTTGCTTCCTGGCACTTTTTACAGCACAAAATCTACACAGGAAAGAGAAGAAAGTTCAGTCTTTCCCTAGAGTGTATTTAATTTGCTTTCCCCCCCTCCTTTCTCATTCACAGCCAGTGTCATTAGCTGCCCTGTTACTCCAGGGCTGGCCAAGGGAGCTGTGCAGTCCCATCATCCCATCACAGCCTTGGAGCAAGGGACTCTCTTACTCTGCCCACCCATGTGCACCTTCCTGGAAGATCTCCTCAAATTCAGGTCCCCCACCTCTCCAAAGTGCACATCCCTCATGAAACCAAGGATTTGACAGATTTTTAACCTTTGTGGGGATTAGCCAGCCTGGGTAATGTTTGCATTTTACCCTTTGGTATCTGCTGGTTGTGGATTTACTTTTGGAGCTAATATCACTGTTTTTCATTCCTTTTCCCCCTCAAAGGTTGTCCTGAGCACCTGCACTCTCTGTATAAAATAAATAAATGGACTTGCCTGTTTGCAGGCAGGTGGTCCATCCATCTTCTGCTAAAACTTTGACAGTGACATGAAGAATCCTTCTGCACTAATGGTGCCAGCATAGTCCTTTACATCCCTACTGGAGGATTTCTTTGTTCCTTCTTTACACCATCCTTTTTTGCATGCTGGTTGTAACCAAAGGGCTCATGCTCCATTTCCCAAAGCCCACAGCACTCCTCAAGCTTCTGTAATGCAGGCTCTGAGTTCCCTCTTCTGTTTGAGCTGAAAACTATTAAAAGCCATTGAGAGCTTCATAACCAGCTGGGTTTTGTCTAGTAAAGTTCTTTTTTTTTTTTTTCTATATTCACATCCATCACTCACAGCTATGCAGTGAAACACTGCTCAGTCTTCTGTCAACTCTCACTTTTCTGGAGATGGCTGGGCTTTTAGCTTTTCCTTAAAACCCTTACCTTTGAAGCCTATGGTCCTAAAGCTGTCCATTGTTCAGCATCCCTTGAAGCCAGGGATTCGAGCTCCTTCCTTTGGGTTTTTGCTTCAGTCTGCTCAACATTTCTTAGCTGGTGACACTGTATTACACCTTCTGGGGCCCACTGACCTACTGGGATGAAAATGAGCAGAGGAGTCATCTCAGTACCCCCTGTTCATCTCTGAAACTTTTGAGCCTCTTTTCAGTTTGTTAGGGAAGAGCAGGGACTTTTCCACATAAAAGTATGCTTTCATGCTTAATGCATCCTTCTCTGGCTGGGATGGGATGCTGCCAGGTCAGAGCAGATCTGTCACGCACAGCACTTTGTGCCTGCTTTCCTTTGGCTCTTCATTTCCTTGGGTTCATCTGCTCTGGCCCCCTCCTTAGTGGGTCTCTCACAGTAGCCATAGTCACTCCACGGGAGCTGTTGCCTCCAACAGTTTATTTTACCAGCCTCATGATATTACTTGTGGTGACACCAATCATAGGGTTTATTTTGCCTTTTCAGTCTCCACTCTCTGCTGTTTTTTCACGTTTTTGCTGTGGTTTCTTTTGATTCAGACTGTCAAGCTCTTGCCAATTTTGTCTTCCTGCCTGTGGCTTCCTGTTATCAATGCTGTGGTTGGAGTCCAAGTGCCTTTCATGCCCCAGATCCACAAGCTAAGTAAACTTAGAAAATCATTAGGGTGGACTTTGACCACTCCTGTCTCCATCAAAGACTGGGATTAAATTAGATCCCTTTGATAAACTGAGCTGATGGGCTAATTTGGATTGCACGTGTGGTATTATGAGCCTCATGAGGCTTATGATTAAAAGACATAAGAGAACACAATTATTTAGAGAGCTACTGGGAGATTGCTGTAGCTCACTAGTCACTTCTTTATCAGAACAAAAAAAGAGCCCAATTCTCCAGGATGGCAGGCAGTTCCTGGGAAGTGTCCCTGAGTCTCTAATTGCTGCATGAGGTCAGAGTCTTGTTTTGATGTGTGTGATAACACTGTGGGGATGGTGGTGGGGAAAATGTTACTCTGACCATTTCTGTCCCCAAGGCACTTGCTCCAGGAGTGAAACCTTTCACACAGGTGGCTTATCTCTTTTTACAGTTGCTTGGGGTTTTTTTCCACTATAAACTACAGTTGCCTTTGCAGCAAGATAGAGCTCAGCTGGGTTTCTTGGCTGGACTGTAATCAAATCCTGACCTGCATGGGGGGGTCAGTGCAACCTAGGCCGATCCCCTGCATCAGATCTTCAAGCCTGGGCTGGATTGTGACTCTACAGGAAAAGCTGTGTTAGCTTAGGCTGTGCAGCAAGCCCCGAAGATGAGAAATATCTGACTGGACACAAATATAGTTTTGCCTTTTTTTTTTCTCTCAGGGTCAGGTTACTGAGTCAAGGCTGGATGGCATAATTGTAGCAGGACTATTCTTCTTTTCTTTTTTTTTTTAAGGAACATTCATGCTGCATTTTAATTACAACATTAAGAATATGTTCAAACAGCCTGAGCTCAAATTGATCTTGTTTTTCAGCTGGGAAGCTTTTCATCTATTATTATAATAAATGTGCAATTGATAATAGTTTAGGTGCAATACAGCAAAGCTTTGTGTTATGCATCAGCTCTGGAGGCTCAAAATTTTCTTATTATCCATTATTGATATGACAGTTTACAAATATTTAACAGACAAATTACCAGGTTTTTCTTGTTCCCTCTTAGTTTGCAGTCTCAGTCCTTTTGACAGCTGAATTCAGGATTAATGATGATCTTGTTTAAGACAATTGTTTGCTAGCAAACAGATTTACTCTTTAAACCTACAAGTGCAGTAGAAGAACTAACACTGGCACTTTGAATTAAATCTCATCCTCAAAGCAAATTTTTTAGCTTTATTCCCTCAGTTCTCCTAAGGAGAAATCAGATTTGCCTGTTAAAGTGCTTAGGCCTGTTATTAATTTCCTAGTTTATGTAGTCATTTTAAATACAGACATATGTAGTCATTTTAAATATAGATGCTTAACATGAAGGGCTGGCAAAAGGAGTGGTTTTTCTCTCCCAGCCCTGAGCTTGCTGCATCTGTTCAGACTTAAGTGCTATTAGGTCCTTTCTGAGCACAAACATGGGAGCAAAAAGACCACCTTGAGTCTACTTGGAAAAGAGAAAGCCAGAAGGACATGGTGGATTTTGTCCTCTGTAAAGTGCTGGAGACATCACGGGGAAACATTCAGTCCAGGTCCTGAGACTGGTAAAATACATCCATGCACTTCAGCAGCTTCCTCTCCATTCAGTCCAGGTCTGAGCACAGCGTAAAGGGCACAAAAAAGGCTGAAGCACCAGTTTCTGCATGGGAAGTTTGTTTCTGGTGTAGATGGCTGCTGGTACAGCAAGGAGGGTACTACACCCCATGGGAAAGCCCGATGCATTCCCTGGGGGAATCAGGAGCATCTTTTGGGAGAAAACGCAGCACCGGACTAGAGACTAAAAGAAAGTGTGAAGCCTCTGGAGCACATGCTGGGCACAGGGCCATCCCTGTCCTGCAGTTTCTGACCGTGGCTTTGCGCTCACAATACAGGAATTCACTGGTGTGTGGGCCTGCCTTTGGAGATGAGAAGTGAATTTGTTCTCAAGAAAAATCACCCTTTGTTGGCAGAAAATCTGTGAGTTGGGTTCCCCAAGGGCATAGTGTTTGAAAAATCTCAGATGATTATAAGATAACACATTGAGGGTTTGTTTTGGTTTGGGGTGTGTTTTTTGGTTTTTGCTTGGTTGAGTTTGGTTTTGTGGAAGGTTTCTGTTTGTTTGTTTGTTTATGTGCTTTTTGAATATGAGAAACTGAATGCCACACATAAATTTCTCCACAACTGACCTGGCCACAAACCTTTTGTTTTAATGCAAGAAAATCTGAGGCTCTCCTTAAAAAAGGAGCTCCCTGCCTGAGTTCTGAAATACCAAATGTCACACCAGCAAAAATTACTAAATTACTTGGCAACTCCAAGTGTAGCGTATCATATTGATCTTAAACAATAAGCCAAATCAAACCAGACTTGATGAAAGAGAATAAAAGCATGCAAGCACCACAACTTGGCTTGAAATAAGGTGTTAGTAGAGAGTGTTTATTTGTTACATTTTATTTGATAAGCAGTAAACCACAGACTCGCACTGCATACAGGTTTGTATGTGCCCTCTGCTAATTGCCCATCGCCGTTTGCAATGCAAGCACTCATTACTCACTTCCCTTGGAAGCAGCGTGTCCAGCATGGAGGGGCACAGCTGTGTATGTCAGCATCTCTGCACACGTGTTTTCAATCTTGGAATAATCCCCATAATATGGACATCTTAGCCCGGTATTTAAGCCTTCATCTCACTTCTTTTTAAGGCTTGCTTAACACTTTTCCAGTTGATTGATACAGCATCAATCACAGTAATATGCCAGCTATGATATTCCCCTTCATAACTACTGAGGAGATGCGTGGCTCTGGGCTCTGACCTGAGCACAGGCATTTTCTCTGCAAATGCCAGGGGAGATTGCTGACAATAGCAACTTGCAGATGTGTGGGGCAGCACCAAGAAACTGCTCATCATTTCACCCCCAAGTATCTCCCATCTTGGGAATGTGGCTGTTGCTGGGGTTACATCTGCAACCCTCTTCTGCTCTTGGGGCTATGGCTTTGTGAAAAAACACGCTTACATGCAAGTTTGTGAAGTGGAGTAACCAGTTGGACACACTAAGGGTAAACTGGCTCCAGTTACTTGTTTTGCTTACGCCAACTGCCATGTATTGCAAATCAAGCCGGTCACAAGGAACCAAACTATTAAGCCGCTTTCTCATAATCATTAATTATAAAGATACCATCACTCATGTTTGTAATCTATGAACTGTCCTGTGATAGCAGATTTATTTTTTTCAGTTCAGTGAATTGTGATGTTGAGGCTGCAAAGAGTGTTGGCGAGTGATTCCCACAGGGACCTGCTCCTGCAGGAGCAGGTCTGAGCTGGTGAAACCCCTTTTTGTGATGCAAAGCCAACACAGTGACCTTGTGGGTACAGATTTACATTCCCCCAATCCTCCTGGCCACCCTACCCAGTCTTTGGAAAAAGCTCAGCCCAAAGGTGTCCTGGCAGGGCAAGGTCAGGCAAGTATTTGATACCCTGACAGTTAATTTAAGGGGAAGCTTTCAAGCCTAGAGGGTGTCACCCCAAAGACTTTCTCTGGCATGCTGAACACCCCAAAACTTTGCTGGGATCCATCAGTATCTGATTTCCCATCTCCTGCTTTGCCAACTCTATTATGTTTAGGTTCAGTGTGGTAGACAGGGAGGGGGGCTCTTAAACCCCTCCTAGGGCAAAGCAGCAGCTATGAGATAAACTCCTTTTTTCAGGCCTCTTCCCCAATTCATCCTGCTGATGTTCGGTCTTCCTGACACATCTCTGCCTTTTCCTGCTGCTGAGAAGAGCACCAAAATGGGTCAGAAGATGAAAAGCCCCCCAGAGCTGCTCATCCCAGCAGGGTCACTCTCTGCCCAGGTTGGTCGCGATCTGGAGTCTGAGCTTCCAACAGGACTTGCTACCACAGCACCTGGGACAGTCTTGCACTGATTCCTCCCATAACTGCCTTCTGGACAGAAGTGTCACAGCTGCTCGGTCTCCTCAGATGTGCACATGAGTCCATGCGTGTGATCGGATCACTGATAGATGCTCCACAGCCATCTGGATCTAGGGAAGAAGTGACAAATCCCCCCCTCCACTGCCACACCTTCTGTGAGAGTTTGATGAATGAGATCTTTATTGGCTGCTGGGCTAATTAAATAGAAGTTGCATCAGCTTCTAGCTGACAGGCTTTAATTGCTCCTGAGCAGATTTTGAGAGGACCAGATGAATACGAAAATAAAAGGAAAGACTATGGATTGGATCCAAGGATGTATCTGACTGCATTGTGCTTCAGCTGGAAGTTTGTCCCACCTTTCCCTGGGGACCTGAGATGGGGCCGTGCTGTGAGAGCACACAGGGAGATGCTGTCAAAAAAGCAAAAATTAACATAGATAAGAAAAGGGATAAAATAGTATCTGGTTTTAGATAAGAATTTCTGAAGTTGTGTCTTTGCCTCAGTCCCTAGCTTTGGCCTTGAGCAGCTGGTATCCATTGCCCTGTGCTCCCGTTTCCATTTGTCACACACCTGCTGCCGAGGTCTTAACTGCTTGGGATGTTCTGACAGCACATGTATCCCTGAGCCTGGGGTTTTTTTTCTCCTTCCTGTTTCTTAGAAGTCCAAAGACTGCAAAAGGGGGGTCAGGCATCCAACAGTTCCTGTAGCCATGGCCAGCCCTGTGCAGCTCTGCTGAGAACTTAGGAGAAGGATGCTCCCCTCCAGCAAAAAGGATGTTGACACACTTTGAGCCTGGCCATTCCTTGGCGCACAGTCCTTTGAGGACAAGAGGTGCTGTGTGTGTGTGTCCCACACTGTGCTGGCTACCAGAAAGGGCTGCAAAGCTCTCTCAGCCTCTTGCTGCCATTTCCCGTGCAGGAGCAGGGTAGGGGTCTGATTTGCATCTCTCCTCCAGGCTCCTGCCTAAACCTCCAAGTGGGACATGTGGATGGTTTGATAGGAGAGTCATTGACAGCAGAAGTTTCTGGGTACCCAAGTTTTGTGTTGGTCCAGGACACAGATGGAACCAGTAAACAGTAGATTAAAAAGTTAGCTGAAATTAATGACCAAGCCCTCAGTGATGTCAGTGGTGTCATGTTTTCCCCAGTGGACTCTGCAGTCTATAACTGGGTACGTCCAGCCTAAAAGGCTTGTCCCATGTTTAATTTATGGTGTGATGAATGAGTTCTTAGCATACAATGCATTTAATTCCATTTTGGCCTGATTTATGGTGTGATGTGAACTGCACGTGAAGATTTTAATTCAGTAGGTGGTGACTGATCCACTATATGGAGTGTGACAGAAGAGATGATAAATTTGATTCCAAAGGTGATGCATCAGTTTCAGTGTGAAGTGCATCAAATTTATCACATGGCACACTGGTTTCAGTGCATGACAGCCCAATGAAGGCAGTGCTGGGCCAGTTAAGTGGAATACTTTCACTGCATCACCAGTGGTCCCCTCATCATCCACCACCTCCTCGGAGGTAAATGGCCCTTGCTGTTCATCTTTTCTTTGATCTTGCAGGACTTGAAGAAAATCAGAAAAATGGCCCATCAGGTTCTGTTCAAAATATTTGTTTTCAATTTAATACATGCCCTAGGCAAAGGCTGTTGATATCCCACCTAGTTTCAGGTCTCAGGAAGATGTTGCTGCTCCTGGGAACTTCAGCACCAACCAGCAAATTGGCCTAATTTTGGGTTCATTTCATGACTCAGTAGCTTTGCTTTTAGCTCAATGTCTGGCTGATCCACACTGCTGAATGAAGATATGGAGTTTAAGTCCTCTCCAGGAGATTAGGCTCTTTAACAACTGAAGGGTATTTAGAAAAAAAAACCCAAAACCTGGAGGAAACCCCTTCTTTTCTCCCTCACTCTACACAGGGGATGCTTTTGGGATAAGATTTCCTGGCTGAAACAAACCCACATTTTGATCAGGAGATCCTAATGGCATTCAAGGGGCAGTGGTTTGGGCTGGTGAGACTTGATGCACATGAATGGGCAGCCTGGGGCCTGCCAGACACTGAGGGGGCTCCCAGTGCCCGTGTCACCCAACCCCTTCCCCATCCTCATGCCCCATTATGCCAGCACCACTGAATCCACCACTGGCACAGCAGAGCTTGGCAAGTCACTCAGGCAGCCAAGGAAGACGTGAGAGGGCTGATGAAAGGATTTGGTGACAAGCTGAGCGAGAAGTAATTACTTTTCTCCTTCTCTCCTCCTTTGGCTGCCACAGCCTCTGTGGCAGTGAGGATAAATGCAGTATATTAGCAGCAGTGAGTAGCAGATTCACTGGGCTGCAATTTATAGCACTGTCCTCCCCAAAGCCTCATTGGAAGGCATTATGAAGTTAGCTTTGTAAAAGGGGATAAAGTGATGAGAGGGTCACTATGGAAAAGTGTTTGGAAACCCTCAGAAAAGGAGCTATTTTCTTCTCTCCAGCCATCTCACTGAGCTGACTCCAACAAAGCTCCAGGGGAGGGTTAGCACTCATACACCAGATATTAAATTCAATCCAGTGAGAAGGAGCAGATGTTGATGTGCCAAGCCTGTCTGCCACCATGTCTAATGCATAAGGATGGCTGAAAAATCTTCCATCAAAATGTTGTGATTTTTCTTGAAGCAAAAATAAACTTCTACTGAAAAAAAAACAAAACCACAAACAAAACAACAAACCAACAACAAACCCTCAGGGCAGAAAATTTATGGCTGAGAAAACTTTGTCTTCAGACTGTTGATAAAGGGTTGCTGCTGTCAGAGGGGATAAAGAAGAGGATGTTTTTCATCAGTCATGTTAATCTGATCTATCCCTGCATGCAGGCTTGTGCAGGCAGATAAAATAAAACAGATCCTGATACGCTGATGAGCCAAACTCTATCAGTTTCCAAGAGACTTCGAGCTGTCTGAATGGTGAGGTAGGGGAAGGATTTGCTTATAACTTACCCCCTGGTAAAGAGTGTCGAGCACTAGGAAAGGCACTTGGGCTAATGTGCATCTGGTCTGCTTGGAGAGAGCTGTTTGCAGGCTTGGTCTGTGCTCTGGGCTCCCCACACCTGTACAGCAGACAGGTAGTGCTGCTCCTGCTGCTCACAGCCCAGTTCCTGCAGGAAGAGGAAGCTTTAAACACAGTCCTCTACTCTCCAAAAGGGTCAAAAAACTCACACAGCCATGTGGTTTCAATGGTTTAAAAAGTACAAGGCAGGGGAAATGCTAAAAATCACCCCTTTCAATAGCAAAAACACTCATGAATCTGAACTTCTGTTTCAGCACCACCTTGCAAACAGCTTTGTTTCTGACCAGCGTTAAGAACCGCTGGGTCTGGGAAGTTGCTGTACCTGCTCCTCTGTCACCCAGATGCCCCACTGAGGGGCAGATCATGTGCCAGGCTGAGGGATGCTCCCCTAAGCATCCCTCCATAGGGAATCTCAGTGGCTGAGCTTGCTGGAAGCTGGCACCAGGAGATGGGCAGCAAGGAGCGTCCCAGACAAACAGTAGGGATTCTGCTCCTGCATCCCAGCTTACAGAGCCCCTGGCACGCACCCTCCTCCAGCACCATGCAGCCACCCTGAGGAGCTTCCCAGCTGCAGAACATCTCTCAGTTGTGGAGAGTTAAGCACATAATTTACTTTTTCATTTATTTGTTTTGCGTGGGAGACAAGGCTGCTGGTTTATAATGTGAAACAACCATTTTAACTGAGTGAAGTTGATCATATAATTTTTTTAGGTAGAGAAGAGGGAAAGAAATCCGAGTCCTCTGACTTAAATTCATCCGTTGTAAGCAGAGTGCAATGCACAGGTCATGGGCCTATCCTGGCTTTTGATATGTTTTCTGTGCAGATAGAGCTAAACTTAGTTTCACCTATAAAATTTCCCATTCACATCAGAGGCTGTTTCAGTTAACCAATAATCCATGATGATGAGTTTTCTGTGAACCATAGGATCCAGGAAGTTTGAGGACAGTATCTGTCTCTCCCTTAGGCAGGGGCCATTTGGGAAAGGCTGGGTTCCAGGCTGATTTTTGTACCTCTGCTTTAAAAGGGTGGAAGTTATAATATTTGGGCAGTTCCTTGTTTGTTTTGAATCAACTTTCCCCAAGTCCCACCACCAGCATCTGGCTTGGCACATTTTTAATGTACAGCTTCAGGTTGCAAACAGAATTGAAATTTTCAGCCATACAGTGTAAGCTTTGTAAGTGGTAATTGCATCAACTTGGGATCAATGGAGCAGAATAATATCTGCCCACTATTAATGACTTAATAAAATTAATAGCACAGCTCTGCCATGAATTACTTTAAAATAGAGATTGTAGGATAGTAATGTAAACAATCATTGATTTTTCTTGGGAGAGTACTGTGACTTAGATATGACTCTCTTCAGTATATAGTTGATACCAGGCAATGCAGAAAGTGTATCAGGGTACCTTGAAGGTGGGTGGAGAAGGAAAAAGTGACAGGGGCCCCTGTGGCACTGGGGAGGTGATTAGATAAATGAAACAAGCCTGGACCAGGAGATGAAAGCTTGGAGCTGCCTGGCACTCAATATTGCTGCCATCCAACCTGACCCAATTAATAACACATTAGTGCAGGACAGGTCTGCTCAATGGTTCAGGTCTGTTAATTGAAGTAGTGTGATTAATGGCATGCAAGGAGACGAGAAATACCTAGAAAAATGACAGGAGTCCACAACTCTGCAAAGCAGCTGGTGCGCTGTTCAAGGGTGAGGAAGGAGGGAGGTGGCCCAGTGGCTGGGCTCCAGCTCTGCTTTTATCCACCTTAAGATCCTCCCAGCGCCTGGGCACTGAGCTCAGTGTCAATGCCAGATTTGGAGAGCTGGTAGCTGGAAGGGCCAAATCCATCCTCAGTCTTGCCCATGGGCACGGGGTAATCGTGTGACCTCAGCGGCGCTGGTGCCTGTGGGATTTCCACGCTAGTGTCTGGGCTGCCTCTGGCTGCTGGGACAAAGGCAGCTGGAGTGAAGGCAGCTGAGGTTGGGCTGGACGTGGAGTCACTGGTCTCATGGGTGCCAGCACCCACTGTTACTGTGCAAGGGGATATCAGGGCCCTGGCAGCAGCATGGCTCCATTCCCACTGGCTCGCACACATCCAGCATCCACATTTTTCCCTCCAGAGGCCAATTTTCCTGTCAATTCCAATTAACCCCTCTGCTGATGTCTCAAGGACAGCTCTGAAGGCAGCTTTGCAGAGGAGCAGCAATTTGGAATGTGTCGTGGGGCTGAGATGGCACCTCAGAGCCCAGCCTTAATTACATCAAATGGCCAGAAAGAGCTGTACAGTGATTTGAGCCATTGCCATTTACAGAATGATTCAACTGCAAGATTTCCTTCAGTGCTTCTCCCATCCTGCCATCTTTCCTTTACTCAGTGCCTCTGCTTGAACACAGGGCTCAGCACAGGGGAAGGTGCATGCAGTACACATCCTGGGTGTTTTCCTGGCAAAAACAAGTCTTCCCTTTCTTCTCCCTGTTAAATATGCACCCTGCAGCTGGTGCATGAGTGTGCCAGGGAGGGGGTCAGTGGTCTTTGCTTCCAGGGAAACAGGGCAAGCAAGCAGCTCATTCCAAATCACTGCCCCACCCGCCCCCAGCTGGAGGGAATGAAGCATTGTTGCTTCAAGATCTGCTCTGCCCTTGTCCTTTCTGGCATTTCCATCATCCTCATGAGAGCTGGGGATGGGTGAGCTTTCCCCCTGTGCCTTGGGCTAACCTCCCTCTTGGTGCCTGTGCAACCCTGGTAATTCGCACCCGGTTTGAAATACCCAAATCCATAAGTTCTTGGAGGACAGTGTGGCTAGTGGGGACCGTTTGGGCACCTTTGCTCCTGGCAGAGGCTGCATGAGCCGCAGCGTCTGTTTTCCAGTCCTCAGAGGCAAAGGGACAGAATTACAAAAGCAGCAGCAACACCAGGGAGAGGCAGCTTCAGAAGGACAAGTCAAAGCACAGCTTTTAATGTGGGGAATAAAAAATGAATAGAAAGATCCACAGTGCCGCAATAAAACCTCCCTTAGATCCTTTGTTTTCATTTTGGATGATAAAGGAAAATCATTAGGGCTCAATTAGTTATGAGAGGCAGAGGTCCTTCTGCATTGCACTGGCTTGAGAAAGCTACTCCTGTTCAAGAGCACATCTTCCCCATCCAGTGTGGGATCATTAAATATCAAACACTTTATTTGTGCCATTTGCATTGCTTATTGTGCCCTTGAGCGGGATGA
Organism: Corapipo altera; assembly: GCF_003945725.1. Taxonomy (NCBI): domain Eukaryota; kingdom Metazoa; phylum Chordata; class Aves; order Passeriformes; family Pipridae; genus Corapipo; species Corapipo altera. The sequence goes on from NW_020884877.1 coordinate 23,399,106, forward strand.
AAACTCTGCGGCGATAATTGATGTTTGTGGTTTTAAAGGCCCTCTAAAAACATACAGGGAAATGAAGGAAAAACTCTGAATGGTGGCGGCTGCCAGTGCTGCTCCAGCAGCACAACAACAAAGAGGAAAGAAAAACAGGAGGTAGTGACAGATGAGTTTAGGTGACTCTGACAAAGGGACATAACGGTCTTGGGTGCATTACCTTTCACTTGGGAATGGAGATGAGGGGACAGGGCAGGTGACAGCCACTGCTGGACCCTGTGGTGAAACACAGCTATGCTGCCTGATCCCAGCATGTCACTGGGATAAACTGGTGTCTCCTCCCTGCTGTGCTGGGGGGAAATTTTGCTGCAGCAGGCTGTGCATATGTACATGAGATCTTTAAATATTTATAAAGTAGTAAATGATACCGAGGTGATGGGCAAGAGACTCCGAACTAAGAAGGTTCCCAAAGCCATTTGCACACTGGCTCCCTTGGCAAGCCCTTGCAAAGTGGCTTCTGGGACCCTTGGCAATGCCAGCACAGAGCTGTAGTTCAGACTGAGAAGAGAGAGGACACCCCAGGAGGAAATAAAGTAAATAGTCCACATCAGAACAAGCTCCCCCAACTCCTCTCTCTCCCCAGAAGTGGCTGCTCTGCACACCGGCTGCAATTTATTGTTGTCACCATGGGAAATGTAAAGCACAGCAGCTGTTCATCACTTACTGCTTTATTCCCCTTCCCGCTCCCTTAATTTCTTTGCCGAGACTGCAAATAAAAGAGCAGACAAGTGGTGGCTGTGCTGCTGTCCCTGTGCTCAAAGGCAGGATGGGCAGAGATTGCCAGAGGGGCAGAGATGCCTCAAGCCCCAGCATGGCCCCAAAGAGAGGAGCTGCTGCCAGTGCCAGGCACGGAGTGGGGATGAGCATGCAGGTCTGTGCCTTGTCTTGGCACACAAGAACCTGTGTGATGGGGCAGAGTGAGCATCTCCAAGCAGTCACCTCAGGGACAGGTCACACACAGGGGACAGGCTCTGGCACAAGGTTTCATCAGGAGCAGGCCAGACATAGGATGGGGTCAGTAACTGGCCCATCTGCCCGTGGGGAAGGAAGATGCTTATGCTGCATCAGGTGCCTCAGCAGCTTTGGAAGGAAAAGCCTGACTGAACCTGCCCAGCCTAAAGCAGAAGGGACCTGCTGTGGCTCTGGGACTCGGGGATTTAATTTCTTCTTCTCTGTGCAATTTTTTCCTCCCTCCAAGCGGAGACTGCAGCAGGCTAAACAAATAAGGGGCTGTAATGTAATCTTAGACATATGCTCTTGAATTCACATTTAGAGTGAAAGCCATAATATTATGGTTTATTATTTAATTACAAAGCTTGTAAATGTAAATGGATTTAGACCCTTAATTTTAGGAGGCTTCAATTACTTTCCTTTCCTTGTTTAATATTCAGGTGGAAAAGCTCCCATGTTTGGCTGCGGCACATTTGAGGTGTGCAATGGAACTGGGTGAGCCAGGCATTTTTACCAGTCTTCTTGTTTGTAGAAATTGGGCCAAATTATGTTTTACTGTGAAGTGCCTAAAATTAATTAAGTGGCAGAGCATAAGGAGTTGGTTTCAGTCCTTCTTGCCCCAGCAGCACTTTGCAAACTGTGATAACCTCCCCAGTGAAAACCAGGAGAAAACTGAGCCCCCAGTTGCCAGTTTTTCTTTTGCACCTGAAAAGAAAAACCCTGTATTTCTGGCAATGTTCCCCTATTAGAAATTGTTTGCTTAATATTAACCATGTCAGTTAAATTCCCCATGGTACAAGGCCTCCCTGACTTGAAATTGAGCTCTGTTCCTGCACAGTACTGTGTTTTGTTTTAACCAAATTTGTCAAAAGGCTTGAGCACGTGTGTGGGGCTGATGCTGGAGTATGCTGGTGAACTGCTCCTCTTCAAGGTGACTGAGGCTCCAAAACAGTAAAATCTGAGCAGAAACTGCTTTTGAGGACTCAAGTCTCATCCCCCTGCTCTTGGGACAGCTCCTGGTGGGGTCACCCCCACAGCAGGAGGGCACTGCCCACACTGACCCAGCCAGCCCAGGACTCCTGAGCCTTCTGCCTCCTGAGCCTTGTGCCTCCCCCAAGAGTGGGGGTGTCACTTAGGGGAATTGATTCCTTGCCCAGGCAAGGTCCCAGCAGCCACACTGCAACTTGGGAGTGAAGTGTTTATTCAGGGAAGCCCCTAAATAAACACTGGGCGTTTGTATTCCCCCCGCTGTACCTGCCGAGGTCTGGGCTCTCGCTCCGGGAGGCACAGCAGTGCTGTGGGGGTTTGGGATGCAGTCCTGGGGGTCCTTCCCTGCTGCTTTGCAAGTGACCCCCCTCCACTGTCTCCATGATGGGACCCAGGCAGGTTGAGGGATGCATTGCTTGTCCCCCATGGGAAGGGGACCAAGCCATTTTCACTGCTCAGATGAAGCCCCAAATAGAGTTAAAACCCCTCCAAAGCAAGCCAGAGGCTGTTGCGTGTCCTGGCTGGCATGACAGTTCTGAAAGCAAGCTGCATCCTTTCTCACTATGACCAGAGGAAAAAATCATTTATTTCCTTTATCTATTTTGAACTGTGTTTAACTCAGGCAGCTCATCCCCCACAATTCCCACCTTCTCTCGCTTCCTCCCATCAGTGGTGTCTGCAGGCAGCTGGTCAAAGCTGTGAGTGACTCTGCAGAGACTACACACATACATATTTAAACACTTTATTTACCAGGCCAAAATCAGGGAGGGGGCTGCAATCACATTGATACCTTATCAGGCAGGTGCACACTCCCACCTGGCTCTTGAGCCGCAAGTTATGGATAAAGTAACCTCTAGGTCAGCTCTTGTAAACAAAACTCCAGCTTGTTCCATGCCAAGTAAATAATTTCTCCATGAGAAGGATCTGTGAAGAGTCATGCCAAGATTGGTAACATATTCTTTGGATGTATGCTAAGGAATAGCTTTTCTCCCTCCTGAACATCATGTTTTAAGAATGACCTCGTGTTGGTTTTTTTTCCTTTTTAATGTTGTATGATTTTAAACCTCTGCATTTAAGCAGATGTACATTTGACATCCAGATAGACGATGCAACACAAAATAATTACCACCTAATTCCTGTCCATCTGGATATATATATCCACATAAATAATCAGAGCAAGTACCTTGAGAAAGGAGCTGAGGGGGCTGAGCCCATCACCAGTGACATGCAATAAACAGCAGAAGAAGATGTCAGAGTCCATGACGTGTCTGTCTTGGTCCTTCACTACAATTCAAGAACACTAAAAATACCCCTGCTTCGAGTTTGGGCTGTTTATACAGCTGTAGCATAAATATTTAGATTTGCAAGAGAAATGCTTGCTCAGCCAAAATCGTTGTGAGATCTCTGGAGTCAGCAGCAGGGGGTTTAGAGAGGCCCAACATTTCCTTGGAAAAGAGAAAATCGATAATAATTAAAACAGGGAGCTGTGTTTCCACAGAAAACTCGGCACTTATGTAAAACTAACTCAGCTCATGTTCTTCAAGTGCATTTTCTGTCTGTCAGGTGTTCTGTGGGTGACGTGTGTGGCATTGCCCCGGCCAAGAACCACTGTATTTCCATAAATTGCTTTTTTCTTCTTGCATTTTGTTACCATAAAGTTGACTGTGGACCGCAGATCATCTTTTGACCACCCCATGCCAGGGGAAAGGAAGTCTTTCACTGCTCTTGAGTATTACACAGACTGGTACAGCATCCCTCACCCCAGGGAGGGAATGGAGAACCAAGCGGGCTTCTTCCCACTGAACGACTGCAGCTTCCTTTCTAGATAAAAGTCTTTAAGTGGATTTTCCATCTGGTAAACCCTCGCTTCAGGAAAACCATAAGGTATAGCAGTTATTAAAAAGAAGATTTTTACTAATGCATCTGCTGTGTCTTCGTTATGTCAGGGCATCTCTATGAAGAGATTTGCAGAAGAATCCAGCCATTCATTTCCACACATAATTCCTCAATAGCCCATTTGCTTCAAAGACTTTTATAGACTTTCACTACTACATGAATCCTCAGATACTTATATTTTAAGCCCCAGGGGACCCATTGAAAATGAAATTCATTTTCTGGAGTTTTATGACAAAGGTTTTGCTCTGGATAAAAGCTTCCCGTTATTTCCAAACTTCTGTTCTCCACAAAGATGACTTTGGCGGGTCTGTTCCTATGGCTGCCACAGGGCATGAGGCATGGGTAGAATTTTAGGTTCCAAGAACAAATAAGAATATATTTCTACTGGAAAATACTCCTTGCTTACCTCCATTGCTTTCAGTAGTTCAGACATCTTTCTATGGATATCCAAATGCACACAAACACCTGGGAGTGGGGACTCTGCTTCTTCACATGTTGTTCCCATTACCACCACCTGTCTCCTCACCTGACCCATCTCAGCACAGGCCAGCCCCACCATGGATGGCCATAAATGCCCTTATAGATCCCACTCACACCCCCTGAGTCCTGCCTGAGTGATGGTGCTGGGGAAACAGCAGCGGGTGGAAACCCTTTGAAATCACCCCAATGGGGTAGCAATGGAGACCAGCTTCTCCGGGTTTTGCTGAGCAGAAACCTCCCATTTCCCAAGCAACGCTTTCCATCCAAATTTGGGCTCTGTCAGAGATGCTCACAAGGCTTTCTGCTACACAAGGTGCTTTGATGTGGTGACATTATTTCCCCGGGCTGTCACAGCCAGTGCAGGTGATGGGGAGTGGCTGGTGGACTGGGCTGGGTCCCCCACACAGCCCCTTCCCAGCTCCCAGCACCAGCAGCAGACAGGGATGAGCAGGAAGAAGTGGCCCAGGGCCTCCCAGATAGCCCGAGGGTAGTCGTGATGTCAGCCCCTAGCCAGCAGGATCCCACCTGGACAGAAAGGACATGGAGATGGCAAAACTTAATAAGAAATAGGCAAAACTAGTAATAATAAAAGCCTTTCTCCTCATTTCCATGATCCTAGTGGAATATTTAAGCCACACAAGGGCAAGGCAAACTCAGAGAATATTTTATATATTGACTGTGCTTTTTTTGGGAAGGAACCAAGTCTCTTCTCATTTTGCTTTCCTGAGGATTGGGAACTTCCAAAAGTAAACCATATGCCTTGAAAAATAGACTAACGTGAGTATGAGGATATCACACACATCCACTACCAAAGCGAGCACTATTTGAGGGAGTCCAGGTGTTCCTGGCTTGTGTAACTCCAGGATGATGGTGACCTGTGTGAACTGGAGCAAACTATGTGACTTGTTGTTTAACAAAAATATAAGCTGTCTGGGTGCAATCCAGGTGCTCCTGCTGAAGTCTGTCAAGATGAGATTTCACTGCCTCAGTCTTCAATGAGATACTGGGAGAAGTCGGATGATGGAGATGAGGCCAACAGAGAGGGTAACAGAGGAGAATTAGAGGAGAGCCAACACGGCCACATCATCAAGGCACCAGAGGGAAAGCCAGACAGTTACACTGCGACAGCATTGACACAGCTAAAGGAAATATTTAGCTGGACTTATTTGCCACAAGGTGTCTTTGGAATTAAGAACCAACACGTCCATCAAAGGATGAGGCGCAGCCAGCACTGTGGCTTTTGAGGATTATAAACACCACACTTCAGGGACCTGCAGACAGACAGGCACTTTCTGATTTTCTCCATGGAAAAACATGCTGGCAGAAGCCACGGCTGGGTTTGGTGTTTGTCTGCCAACATGGTGCCATGGTAATGCACCAAGGATCACTGCTAGCAACTTTCTCCATGTGGAGCTTCTACATCAAACCAAGCTTCTTCCTCCATCCCACTGTCGGGGCTGGATCTCTCAGGACAACATCCCTGTCCCTTTGGTTGCCCTGCCCTGTGGTCCATAAGCAGTGATGGGGCCACAGTGAGTCCCATGGAAAACTGGGCAGCCATCTCACCATCCCTGCGAGCACCCAGAGGACACCTCCAGACCTTCACAGCCCAGTAGTTCTGCCTCGGAAACTGCAACTGGTAGTAAAACAGGGCAATTAGCCCTAATCATCCTAAATTATCACAAGTCCTCCTCCATCCCAGCTTTTCTGCCTCTCCTCCTCCCAGAACTTTGCTCTCTCATTAATCGAAACAGAACCTTTCTGTCACCACTGATTGCATCGTCCAACATCAGCTGCCTGGAAGGATAAAAATAAAAGATGGAAAGTGTGTGCTTTTGGTACAAATAAATAGGTGCCAGAGAAGGTAATTTAATTATGCAGTGATTGAATTAGGTGGAAGAAACTGCATTGTGCCCACAAAATATCTGCCCCGATGATTGATTTGAGGCATGGTCCCTGTTTGGCCAAGAGATGGGGTTTGGTAGGGAAGGCTGGGAGCAGCTCCCTCCTGATGCCATCAGGATCCTTGTGGATACCTCACCCCCTCTTTTTGTTCCAGCATATTTGGCTGCTGGCATTAAAATACTCTTGTTGCTCACTACAAATTTTCTGTGCAAGAAAAAATGACTTTAGAGCAGATGAGCCTGATTGCTGGGCTGTGTCCCTCCACTACTGCACCTCCTGTGGAATTACATGGAACAAAGTGGAACAATTATTGGACAGAATGGAAAAGCTCACCCTGGATGTGTGCTACTAAAAAGTAAAGGCCATGAGGAGTTTATATGGGAGGGAAAAATATGAATTTATAGGCAATGAAGGGTTTCAGGCTGGTTCCAGAGCCAAGTGCCCTGATGACGTGCCACAGCCTTGGCACACCTCTAATTGGGATGAATTTCCCTGCTGCTGGAGTTAATGCATTATGTATTGAAACCATTTGGGTTCATTTGTAGCAAATAATTACTTTAAAATGCTATAATTCATTTGAGTTATTTGACTTCTCTATTAATTCTATAAATAATTGTTTAAAATACTGTGTTGAGGTTGGTGAAAAGCATCAATATTATATTGTTATTGGTGGAATAGACACAGCGGAGCAGCTCCCTGTGGTTGGGTCAGCTGGTGGCACCATCAGAGGTCCAGCCTGAGCCCTCCACCCCCAACAGCTTCCCACTGGTCCGTCTCAGCACGTTGATGCTGAAAATCACCTCGTGCCTCAAACTTGATGCCTCTCTTTTAATTGTTCTGAAATGCTGTGATTTCCATGTAAAGTTGCACACATGTCCTTGCTTCCCCTTGCTGTAAATTTTCTGTCCCATGACACCTAAAAGCAAAAGCAATCTTCTTAATCACACCACTTGAGAGCACAAACAGAGGTACAAGGTAAGAGGCACAGAGCAATAAGCTCCTCTGTTGTGTGCCCTTCAATCTGGCTTGATAAATGGATATTTTGCCCGGAGATTTTTCATGCATGAGCATTAAAAGGGGAACAAGGCTATTTTCTTTCCTTGCAAGCTGAGACAAAAGAGCCACGCTTTGCAACTAAGCAACATTAGTCTTTATTTCAAGGGGGGAAATTAAATAAATGAATTTGAAAGTGGGAAGGGGGGAAAAGCCTTCAGAAGAGGATTTAATAAAAAATTATTTCTGGGGTTCTCCACAGCCTCCTGATGTTTCAGCCAAGTCCATAAAGCATTAGGGAAGCACATGGACCCTGTAAGCATCCACCAGCTGCCCCTGGCTGGGCACCCAATGCTCCAACCCAGCAAGCTGCCAAAATTTTTTGAAAGTAACCCGTCAGTTAGCAGATTCTCTCTGAAGAATTAACTCTGTGCAAATCCAAAGGGAGAACTTAAAAGCCCTCTATGTTTAATTCGATCAAGGCTTTAATAACATCTGGCTGGATTAGTGTGTGGGTGCTGCTGCGCTCCCAGCAGCGGAGCTGGAAGCGGCCTCCTGGCACCCCATGTTTGCTGTGCTTGAGTCATTTCCCCACCAAGCTCATGCTATTTGCAAGTTAAAAGGATGATGCTGTGGGGTTCCAGTGGCACAGGTCTGTTCCTGCAGGCACCCTCTGGGAGCTGGGGGTCCTGCCAGCACCAGTCCTCCCCATTGGCACTGGGAGGCTGCTGGGTATGAGAAAGGTGGAGAATCCAATCCTGGCAGAGCCACTGTCCTGATCTGGGACAGGAGGGGCTCTGTGGGGTGGCTGGGGGCCAGTGGGGACAGGGGGGTGAAGGGGCAGGGGATGGAGGCTCAGCCCCTCTCACATCTTGTGCCATCATCTTTCTGTGGTGAGGCTTCTCCTGGGAAAGCACCTCACACACCTCACATCAGAGAGGGATTTTGCCTCCCTTTAAATCACAGGAAGATGATTTAAGGAACTGAAAGCTTCAAGCCAGGGCTTCTAACTGAAAAGACACATTGATTTTCTGTAGCTGATGGAATAAAAGAATTACTGTGGTGCAGAAAAAAAAAGGAAGCAAACTTTGTTCAGAAAGCCACCTTGGCACGTGCTGTGCATCAGTGGGGCTGATGCTCCCAGGCACTGGAGATGATCCTCCTGCAGCCCCAACCTGCACAAATATGCTGGCATGTTTTTGGGTGCTCTGCAGCAGGAGCAGGCAGAGCCCAGCACCCAGAGGCAGGTAGGGCAATGATGGGGGACCAGCCACACATCCTGTGTGTTGCTGGAAGACCCCTGGGCAGGCAGGGAATTTAGGGAGCTGCACTGGGCTGCAGCCCAGTGAGGGGGTAGGCTTCACCCCTGCTCGCCAGGAGGGACATCATTTCCTTGCTGGCTTTTCTGTGGTGTCTTAGACATACTAATCCTCTACCCTCCAACCCTCACACACTCCCCATCAAGGTTATTATCTCCATCTTGCAGAGAAGGGATGGAGGGGACCATGACAGACCAGCACTGGGGCTCCTTCCCTCCAGGTCCCTCCTTTTTGGGGTGCAGGGTCTCGACCCCACTTTGGGGTTTGGGGACCAAACTGTGTCCCTTATAAAAGGGGTACAAACACCGGGGGGATGAAGACGGGGAAGCAGTGAGGGGGGGTTCCTCCTGCAGGTCTCCAGCTGCTGGCAGGCTTTGCTCTCCCTGCTATGGAAGCCGCTTCGCTGGGGATGAATAATTGATCTCCCCCTCGCCCGTGCCCTAATCGCCCCGTCACGGAGTCAATCGCTCACTTTCTCGCTCGCTTTTCCGGATGAATGTTTCATACCTCCCCCGGGGCGGCAATGCAGCCGGGGCGGTTCGGGATTCCTGGGCTTTAGGGAAGCGCCCGCGCCAGTCCACCTGCCTGGGGGGAGAGGGTGGGAAAGGACAGCACATTGCTCAAAAATACCCTAGAATGTGTTACGAGGGCGTCCCTGGCGCTTGCAGTGAGTTTGGTTTGGTGGCTGCATCTCCCAGAGAAGGGGTGCAAGGCAGGAGAGCTGCGGCCGTGGGAAAAAGCAAACGGGGGTCACTCTGGGGATCAGCAGGAAACCCCAGCTTTCTCAGCGCGGGATTTGGGCGATTCCCCTGCAGGGAGCAGCTGCCCATGCTGGTGGCAGCCTCTCACCCCGACACCCCCCACCCTGGCACTTCGCTTTCCCTCTGGCGCCCAGGTAACCCCCGAGCACCACCCGCCCAGCGCCGCGAGGAGCTGGCAGCGTTCCCCCGGCCCTTCACGAAGGCACTTGTTAATTCTCTATTCTTCCTTAATTACACAAAAGCAATGACCGTTCTATCATCACTTTACAACGCCTCTATTAAGGCAGAAGTGTTGTGGTTCGGACACTTTAATTAACATGAATGATCTCACCTTTGTCCGTAGCATCTTTTTACACGTTATTATATCAGGTAATTGTTAAACTACTCACTGGTTTGGAGAGGTCTGTACTTTCATTAAAATGTCCTGTTTTTTCTGACCTGGCAGATTACCCACATTTTTACGCTTAGAATTTTCAGGTGATTTGAGTTAAATCAATCTGCAAGAAACCGGATGATTTACTTAAAGCACTAGTGGTCTCAAACCAGGAAATGGGGTTTGGTCAATGCTTCTCCAAATTTTAGAAGTTTCAAGGTGCTCCCAGAGCTGTCTGGGAAATAACTCCCTATTGACCAAAGCTATCAAAAGAATGAACTGAATAGTTTAAATTCATTTGAAAACTCCCCACATTCATGGGGGGGGAAAAAAGGCATTCATTAATTTTTAAAATCCTCTTTCTTGTTTCCTCTTGCATGAGAAAAAAAGGCTGGTAGAGAAACCAGGGGCTCTTCCCTCAGGAAACAAAAGTCCTTCCAAATTTTTTGAGCTTTTTAGAAATGCTGCCTGTGGGTTTTTTTTGAAGTGAAATTACATTGAAAATGGGGGTCGATTAAATAAAACCCTGCCCAAAAACCCAGCAGAGAAGCCCTTTCAGGGCACACTCAGACATGGATGAAACGGTGGCTTCTGACCAATTTTGACCACTTGAAAATGTCAGTTCTCTAAAATCATAGAAAATCAAAATAATTTTTATGTAAGTGACTAGGACTGGCTAAAGCATCTTGCCTGCATCCCGTCAGCCCTGAAGGTAGGCAGTGATCCTGCTTCACTGCTGAAACATGGCCTGGGGGCTGCAGGAGGCTTGGTCCTTCCCAGAGGTGGCTCCAGCTCCTGCCTCCTGCTTTTGGGGAGTGATAGGTAAGAGCAAGATGGAGACACAGGCACAGGATGAGAGTTTTGCCTTAGCTCGTCAAGGACCAAAGCACTGGGTAAAACCTGAAATTTGGTCTGAACACCTAAACCTTCACCTCCTCTTCTTCCTGCTTAGAAGCTGCAGCAGTGCTGAGTTAGAACAGACCACTGAGAAAATCCCACTGCCCTTCCACATCAGCACTGGGAGCAACACCTGTCCCCAGCCCATGGCAAGCACAGGCTGTGGAACGTGAAACCTTTGCCAGCTGCTCACTGCTTGGCTATCACTGGAGAAAGAGCACCTGGGGGCCCTTATGGCCTTGCCCAGATTCACCTGGGGCACACACCCACCCCCAGGCACTGGAGTCCACTGCAGCTCAGCCCTGGCCAGCAGTCTTGGCTGCAGCCTTGTCTTCAGAAGGAGCTTTGTATCATGTTGTCCCACCTCCAGCCCGGTCTCCTTTTGCTCCCAGCTACTGGACTGTGGTGGGACCCTGGATCTTGTTCATGGCTCACTGTGTGTGGAGGTGTCAATGGACCCTAGTACCAGTCCCTGCAGGACTGCGCCCCATGGATGAGGATCACCCTGGACTCCCAGCTGGTCCTGCTGCTCTCCAACAGTAAGTTATTGTGTATTGGATGGTGGTGAGGACAGAGCTGTGTGTGTCCCACACCCTTGCACAGGGTGTGAATCTGGAAAAAGGGGCTGGAGGGCACCCTGCATTAAGGGACTGTCTTAATTTTTGCCATGTATTTGACCAACATGGGTGTGCACCTTCCCCAGTGCTGGGGTGGGTCTGCTGTGGTGTCACCAGTCATATTGGAGAGGTGCACCTGAGTCGTGTAAACCATGTGGGGTCAGAGCTGTTGTCCTGTCCTACCTCTGAGAAGAGCCTCTGCCAACACTGAGCCCCCAGTGCTGAGCTGGGGGCCATATCTGTGACTCCCAAACTCACCCCCAGAGGTGAAGGAATGGGGACCAGCTCTGACCTGCAGCCCTGTGGATGTGCCACCTGGGCACAGGAGGCTCCTCTGCCTGCGTGGGCAGCTTGGTGTGGTGGTGATGAGAGTTGTGGTTAACTGGGTTAATTTATATTCATGTTGCTAAGAACACGGTGAATTATGTTAATAGCAGCATCTAGGGAAATTACATCTTCATTAATTGGTCTTGATTGCTTTTTGGCAGATGCGAGATGTTTCTGACTTTAACATGCAGGACAAAATTTATTGTGATCAGTGCATGCAGTAAATGCACAAATACCATTACCTTGCCTCACTAATTAACTCTCCAAAGAGGAAGGGATGGCAAAGACCTGCATGGTTATCTCAGCCTTGCTCTCCTGCTCCAGCCAGGACAGGCTTGTTTTCTGTTGGTCTGTGCTCTAGTGCTTCTTCTAATAGAGCTTTGAATGTTATTTTGAGTTAATAATGGTAATAATGTGGTTGGCAGACACAGGAAAGCAGTCATGGGGCTGAGGATGCTTCTGATGATGTGTTGTACCCTGCAGTTGGCTTTGTTGCTCTCTGGCTCTGATCTGCCCATAAGGCTCCTCCTCATGGACATAACTTGGGGTCAGTCAGGTCTATTCACATGCTTGGTGTCAAATACATTGATGATTTGGAGACCTTTGATCCCATTGTGAGAAGAAGAGGAGGCTCACCCAGGCAAGGCTGCCCCCAGGGGACCACAGCTGGGTGGAAGAGGGGGCTGTTGGCATATCCCAAACGATGTCAGTCGTGGCGAAAGCAGGGGTGATCTATGTGCAGCCTGTGGCATCAATCTTTGCAGTTCTTTAGCTTTCAGTCAAGGTAGCAGCAGCAAACAAAGAATAAACCCCATTTCAATGAACTATTGCTACATAGCAGAAAGCTCTGTTTTTAACCATGGCAGAGATCCTAATCTCTTTGGATAAAGCCCCAAAGCTCCAAGCAAATGCGGAGTGTGGGGAGGAGGTAATGCATTACCTCCCTGGGGAAAAACAGGCTGAAACTCAGGCAAGGCATCGAGTTCCTCGTAAGTTATGAGGCTGTTCGTCTGGGGATGGCAATAAGTTGTATTATGGCCTTGCTTGCTCTGCCTTTTTTTTTCCACAACGCCATCTTTCATTTTAATAGTGGTTTTTCAGCCAGCTTTGTTAGGGCTGCTGCTAATTGGGCTGGATTCATGTGTCCCACCAGGGCACAGGACAAGCCTGGCACTGCTTAAAAGAGAAGGGCGAATTTTACTGCCTGGTGCTTTGAGTAGACAGAGCCCAGGCTTTGGGGAGCAGGAGGAAGGGGCATGGCAGCAGTGAGAGAGGGATTTAGGAACAATTTTAACTCTCTGGCTGCCATGGAAGCTGAGAGATACTCTCCCTGTGACAGTGATGGGACTGAGAGTGGCTCCACATGAGTCAAACAGCTCCTGGGGGGATGAAAGCCCCTTTTGTGATTGACCTTTCTGACCTGGAAAGATGTGGGGCCACCTCTTTTGCTGAGAAATTAGGTTTAAAAGTTCTTCAGTGCTGGAAATGTCAGATTCAGACCTTCACAAAGTGGTTTTCGTGGGTCATCACGGGGAATCAGAACTTGTGGCTGGGACAATTTCATCAGAGCTTTGAAAGCAGCAAGGTTTGCACCCTCAATACCTAGAGCTAGATTTTACTGAGAATCTGTAACATGTGCTGAGTGGGGAGCTGGCCATATCCTTTACATTACACTGCCTCTGTAAGTGCAAGGACCAGGACAGCTGTGATGCATGTGAGATTTGGCTGCAAAGCAACACTTCTGGCTTGCAGAACACACTTCTACCTGCTGCAGGGCTCACCAGGTCTCTCAGGACAGGGGCCCTGGTAAGTTAGAGAGCTCCAGAGTTTCTGCTTGTGTTCACAGAGCCCCTGGGAGACTTTCACAAAAAACCTCTCCCAACCCGTCCTACAGCACTTTTCACCTCTGTCCCCACTGGGGCCCTGGGTGCCGCAGTCCTGCCAAGCTGGCTGTTCCAAGGTGACCAGGGTTTCTAGCTCTCACTCACACCACTAAGATGGACTAACCACACTTGGGATGTCTCCAAAAACACAGCTCTGAAAAGTGGGGCTGTTTAGTCAGAAGTGCCCTCATCTCATTGTCGCTTCAGTCAGTGTGGCAATATGTGCCCCCATCTCACTGTGGGTCACCTCTTCGCCCAGAGGACAGAAGAGCACAGTGCAGGATATCTAGGATCCTTCTCCACACCCACACAGATGAACCAGGTGGTAAAACCAGGCCACTTCTTTGCAAAGGTCTTTTCCCATCAGCCACTGTTGTAGTAAGACCAGAAATGTCGGGAAACTGCCCAGAAAGGAAGCCTGCCACACCAAACAGTTCACATTTGCAGCTGAGAAACACAGCAAGGAGCTTACTAGTTGGTAAATGGACTGAATTGTAGCACTGCCTTTATTTTAAAGAGCAATTAGCACTGTGGAAGGATTTTCTCTGCCTCTTCAAAACATTTGTTAGTTAAAAGCTCAATTTATGGTTAACATTACATAATAACATATGTCACAGCTCTGCAATTGAGCTCCTCTGTGGCATCAAGAAAACTGTGCCAGAGCAGAAGTCCCGAGAGATGCAAATGGGGGGGAAATAGTGCTGTGAAATTAAATGGTACCCACCAAAATGTAGTGGGGACGTTTTCAGCAAAAGACTGAAATCCTGGGTGATGTAGTTATTTGAAGCTTTCCCCTCTTGCACACTTGAGAGGTGGGACTGTTTGATTTGAGTATAGATTTTGCAGATTCTTTTCAGTGAGGGCTGTGCCCAGGGCCAGTGAGGAGCAATGTCAGACAGTTCAGGACAGATAAACCAGGTTGGCCCATGAACCACTCTGTAAACCTGGTATTAGGGCAGGGAACATTCAGAGTTTCCATCAGGCAAGTGGAACAGCCTGGATTGTGTGGGGCAATGAATGTGCTGGCGTAGCCTGCTGCTTGGACTGGCAGTGGGCTGGAGCATGGCTTTAACTTCAACACCAAGCACTGCAGTGGCAATCTCTTACTGCCACTTAGCTAAAGCAGAGATGATGAAAATGTCACCACCATGACCACCCTAGTGATGGCTCCAGGCCATGATCTCAACTGTTGCCATGTTCACTGCTGACAGTGAGTGGGAAATACTCTTTCTTGGGGAAGAAAGTTTTCTATCAGTAGTTGCAGAGTGCTGGGTCCCTGCTCTTTGTTGAGCCAGGCTGTCACAAGAGAGATCAGAAATCATTTATTTTTAACGCTATGAATATGTAGAAACTTGTCTGAGCTTCTGCACACAGTGGCCATGAATTTAGAAACGACATCAGGAATCATGGCATTCGGCATCCTGTGAATCGGGTCAGAGCTATAAATTTCTCTTATTGGTGCACAAGCCATTTGCCATACGTGACTTTCTGAATTTGTGGTCATTTCTCTCTCTACCCCTGTGTGCTGAGTGTATGGCTGAGATTTTATATTGCACCTCTGAGACACAAAGTCCTTCTGGTGCTTTTGCCTCGCATCCTAAACAGGCTCACTCGCTCTCCTGCCTGTCCCCTTGGCTAATGGCTTCTGGCCACAGCCTGGCCCTTAAATCACAGGCTGCACCCAGATAGAAATAAACTGTGACTCTCCCCAGACAAGGAGGATTTGATTAGAGTGGTGAGGGATGTGACCCTGAACACAGGCGCTCAGCCTTGTGAGAACAGCTGCTCCTACACTGGGCCCAAGATGGGTCCTCTGGCACAGGCACTGAAGGCAAGTCCTACAGAGACCTCAGACATGTTCACTGAGCCTCTCCAAGGACAGTCATTTGGAATACAAAGGGAGGAATGTTCAGCGTGGATATCGTGGGGGTATGTTAAGATGATCTGTGTGTTGGGAGGAAAGCTTAAGCTAAGGAAGCTCACACTGTGGGGACTGGAAGATGGTGCTGCCATCCACCTCCTCCACTTTACTGCCTATGTTTTCCTCCCCCACCTCTATCTGTTCTAGACATAAAAGCTTTTTTTATTGCAAGATTATTTTTGCTCAGTGAATTAAAATGAAGCATTTACAACCTCTCCTCCCCAGTGCAAGTGCTCCTGGCAGCACTGCTCTCCACCTGGTCCTGGCCCCTCTGGTCAGCTTAGGAAAGCCAAGCCCAGCAGCAGGACAAGATCAGGCTATTGCCAAACCCAGCTCTGCTGAGGAACAGGTTCCCCTGTTCCAGAGATCTGCCCCCTATGAGCCTCGTGAATCACCAAAGGCAGCAGATGCAACTAAGACGTTTCCTAACTAATTTTTAATCCTTTTGGCACAGCAGTACCAACACAAAAACATGAACTGTATCAAGGCTGTTTATTAAATTCTGGTCTGGCTGCAGTTGTGCAACCCCACTGAAACACTCTGGTGCAGTAACTTGAAATAAGAACAGTGGATTTCCTCACATGTCATTGAGAACTGTATCTTGCCAGCAGGTTGCTCTTGAGGCTGATACATAGGTGTTATCACGGTCTGAGCCCAATTATGAGGGTAGAGCAGGACATGGGAAATTGCACATTTCTGGATCAAAGAGCCGATATGGTCCCTTCTACTAACTCAGAGCCACTTTTCAAAGCCAAGGTCTCCAGCAAACTACATGTACAACTCTATTTCCATCAGGATAAGTTTTCTGTGCTTGTTAAAAGCTGAACCTTTGAGCCTTTTCAACTTAATCCTCTTCCAAGAGTATTAGGTTTTTGGGGAGATTTTTGAAATGGCAAGGCTTCCCGAATTTCTGATCTATTGGTACATATCTAGAGCACTCACCATCATCCATCAAGGCCCTGCCAACATGCAATCTGAATAAAAGCAGAGAGGAAGCACCTTTGCCATCACGATTTTTCAACTATAAATTGCTGGAAGTTGATCTTCGTGAAAACAGTACTAGCTTCATGTATTTAGTAGGGAACAGACACTGGACAAAGTGTCTGCACCACCACCACAGGGCTGGTGGTGCAGGGCTATAAATGTGGAAACAGGTTGATAATAGAAACTGGTTTGTAAGTGCTAGCAGACATGAGCAAATAGAAGTTTTGAAAGCAAAGGCTTCACAGGAACTGTCCCTGAAGAAACCCTCTGAAACTGAGACTAAAGCAAATGCCACTCTCGGTTGCCACCTCAAGTAGAAACCAGAGGAGGTGAGAGCATCCCCGAAGATGCCACCAGCTCTCTTCCCCGTTTTTTGACAAGTGTCCATGCACAGCTTCAGTGCTAACCCACCTTCTTGCCTATATTTCAAGTTCCAAACTTTTTAATAAAAGAGTGGCCCAGCCTTCAAAAACAAATCCAAGGACTGCTATACTTTGAAGAAAGGATGGTCTTGCTCAGCAACCACTTATAATGAAAAGAAAAAAAATTACTACATTTTTATTGTTACACTAAAGAGTAGGACAGAGACAGAAAGTCATAGCTGCTTTACTTTGTTCCTTAGAGACGGGGAACAGTGCACATCTGGCTTTAAATAAATAACAACAGTAACTTCCCAATGGCCTTTTGTCTCCCAGCCTCAAGAGTTTCTGAACTAGCTGAAGGCCTCTTTCTTGTTAAGAGCTTCTGTCTCACTCCAACCTAGAGGTCTGTGACAAAACTGAGGTTATTTTGTGGAAGGGAGGAAGTAGATGCATTAGTGAGTGCATTGCCTCTTGGCTGAGGTTTAGGTTTATTTGAATTTATTATTTCTGATGCGATCAACCGATCACTTACTGACCATTTTACTTTAAATGTGGTCAAGGACTGCAGTCTACAGGCAGTCAGTCTATTTGCTCCCACTCTTGGTCCCCCTCTGCTATGTAGCAATGTCCCAGCGCTCCCTCCTTTTGTCTGTCTTCAAATCACATGTTTTCCACAGCTCAGAGCTGCAGAACACTGTAAAGATCCCCTCAGCACAGCATGGTGGGAGTGTAACTGTGTACGCTCTGTTTTGCTCATAACACTGAGCAGTTCTCTGACTAAACACACCTTTCTCTTCCCAGCCATCACTAACCAGTTATTCTTCTTTCAGCATAACTTCAACCTGCCATTTAGCCATTAACTGCGTCTATCTGTACCTAAGAATTATTTGAAACGAAACATTCAATTATTACAGAGCTTTAACACCAGAACGAGGCTGCTGTTTGATTTCTTTGTTTCAGAAATGATAAAACACTCCAGCGTTAAACCCCTGTTCTCTCCAACAGCAGCCGAGCCACTAAATTGATGACATGCGGATTAACCAAACAGTCCAGCAAATCATTGGTAGAAAGGGCTGTTTGTGAGGTGCAAGGACTGCTGTCTGAATCCATTTGATCTGCAGGCATCTCACAGTCATTACTCATTACCAAGTCCTTCCTCCTGCGGTGTAATTTTCGAATATGTTCTCCTTCATTTTCACAGGGAAGATCTCTACCGTCGCTTTCAACTGCAACTGCACCCATCGAGCCCGTTTCTTGAGACTGTGGTAAAACTTGAATCAGATGAGGCCCAAAAGGTATTTTCTGCAGCTCTTCTGCTTTAGATGTTGAAAAGTCAAATCCATGGGTTAGTAATCTGCAGCCATCTGGCTCACAGCCAACTTCCCTCCTCTTCCTCTTGCATGAGGCACCTGTCCTCTGCCCTGCACCAGTGCTGCTGGAATGTACCCGCTCTGACACACTTGTCTTCTGACACTTGAAATACGCAGACACAGCTTGATTCAGGTACTGAAGATTCATTTCATGGGATGTTGCCTCAACCTAAGAAAACACCCAGGACACACTCAGTTAAAAGGAGCCATGTTTCAATTCAGCGCTGCGTGATTATTTTCCATGAATTACTTTTGCTACATGAAGGGATGGAATTTAAAATTCTTTTTCTCAGGCAGCAGAAGGACTCAGGGGAGCTAAGCAAAATGTCAGTAGTTCTTTGTTATTGCTCCTATAATGGGAGCAATAGAGGGCTTACCTCTGTAGGATTTAGCCAGAGATCTCCATCACTGGGATTTTCTGCTGATTTTATGGCACATACCAGCATTCGAGTTATTGCCTCTTCTACACGGGCTTCATGATCTGCATCCTGCCTCGAGAAAACAGAAAGTTTTAGGAGATAGATTAGCTCTTGGGTCTGTGCAGAAAGCTGAAAGGACTTGGGAAGAACATGAATGGCCTTAGTTTGAAAGCCACACTCATGTATGCAAAGTCAATGAAAGGTTTCAGACTTTTGACGCTCCTACTCCTGTGTACAGCCCCGACACAGGTCACAGCACAGGCTCATCTGAACTATGATTTGCAAAAAACAGATTCTAGTATGTGTATATAATCTTTTCCCTCATTAGTGTTCTGTTAATTCAATCTGGTGTTTGAAATTACAATACAGTGTTAGCATTTAATTAATGCATGCATTTATAGAGCTCTTTAGGACTAGAATGGCCATGGAAGTACATGGCACATTTTTTATATCCACATATTATGTCTAATTTAAGTACTTAAAACACACAGGATGTTCCAGGAAGGCAGCAGCTATCTACGGGCTACAGAGGCAAAAAAGTAAGTCTTAAGAAAATGTAGGAAATATTTTATCATGTAACAGCAGCTGACATACTTCTGCACTTCTGAACATCAGCAAAAGGAAAAACATTTTTCCTCTGAAAGCTCTCCTGCAAAACTAAAAACTAAGTTAATAGCAAGCTGTTTCTTTCAGGCCTTCACTTCCTCTATCATCCCCCTTAAGGCAGCTGGATACTAGCTGATTTAGGATAGCAGAACAAAACTTTATAAGATCTTTTTAAGCTTTCTTTCCCGTTTGAGTTTCTTGTATGTGGAAGGGTAGGGTGTGTGGAAGGAAATGGCAGACCCTGCAAACAAGATGGCTGGTTTGGTTAATTCAATGACAAGTGCCTAGACATGGATACATAAATTTGCTTTAATCGAGGTGCTTAGACATAGGAGTTTTGGACCTGGTCAATCCACAGCCCTGATCAGTCTGTGGTTTCAAGCACATGCATCTTGCCAGTATGAGTGCTGAAGGCAGTAATTCAGCCTGGAACCCTGAGCTGATTTTGGGATAAAAGCAGGGGAAAGTGTTGTTGGCATTTTGTGGCTTTAGATGTTTGGCTTATTAATGACCTTACATAACAAGCCCCCAAAACACAGACTTTGGTATCCACATGTGGAAATTATTTAAGGTGTTGCATTCTTGGTATTCATCCTGGCCTGCTGAATAACAGGGCTGTACTGACTGCATGACAGTATGTTAGGAAGCAAGGAATACTTTGAGTAGCTCACATCCAGCTGAAAACAAATTAAATTTCTACTCTAAACTCTTGCCAGTATAATTAATGGTTTCCCTGGGACTATAATTGTTGGCGTGATTCACATCTGTCAATATGAAAGCAGCTGGTAACAGCTGCGAGCAAGAACTGCTTACTTTGGTAATGGAAATGTTCTCAGTACTGTCTTTTAGCATCCATGTCACACTTTACTTTTACAGATGGACTGCCCAACACCTAACAAACAGTGCTGCCATCATCAGCTGTACAGATAATTTCTGTAAGAAACTTTCACCTGGGCTGAAATAGCTACATTTGTTTATGGCAGCTTCTGATATTTGTGGAGGGGAAGCTTGTGTGTTGTTCGTTAGTAAGATCTAGCAAACACTCCTTTGTTTCTGATGCCACCCACACAACTACCCACTCTTGCTGTCACCAGACAGGATCTTGGTGACTTCTGCAAGATCTTTATGACCAGAAAGGAGTTTAGCTCCACTGATTTTTATTTTTTTTTTTTTCCTTGCAACACACAAGAACAGCTAGAAATGCTACAACTAAGGCATCATCCCAGCACCTGGGAACTCCCAGCCGAGCACAGCTGATCCATGCTGACCTGCTTCTCCAGCAGGGACAATTTATGAGGCACAGCTCAGGGTACAAGAGTGTGTATTGACATCAGGGTCTTTCCAAGCCCAGGGCACACAGCCAGTTCCTCTGAATTACCTCAAGGGCTGCTCAAATTTAAGGCAGGCTTAAATGGCTGCTCTACAATATACAGTTAGTGCTTTCTCTGGCACTGGACACAACCTGACTGTACTTAGGGCTACGAAAGACCTCATACAAAAGTATGGGCTGTGGGCCTGCTGTCCTTGCTAAATACATAGTTTCATCTGGAAAATTTCTCCATGAGAGTAACACCCAAGTGAGTTCCTCTGCTCTGCCAATGCTTGGTTTGATGCTTGTATGAGAAATGTATCGTGTGGTCTTTGAACAGCAGCTGAATGTATGTGTTCCTTTTCCCTGCAGATTCCCAGTCTAATATAATTTTTTACAGTAGAAAAAAAAGGCAATGAGTATTTTAGTGAGATAGCTTTCTCAGGCCATTTCAAAAGATTTTTTTTTTTTTGTAATATTAAGCCAGGATTAATAATAAAGTAATTTGAATCAGAAAACCTTCTGGAGCATTGAGATGATCTAGTGGAAGATGTCCCTGCTCATTGCAGGGGGGCTGGACTAGATGACCTTTAAAGGTCCCTTCCAACCCAAACAATTCTACAATTCTATGATATCCCTGGAACCATCACATACATACTGGTTAAGATAAGCAAGAAAAATCAGAGCCTGGGGAAAAGAAAATTAATTAAATACTTGAGGAAATCCAACTCGAGGCAATTCAAAACTATCACAGAGAAATGAAAATTCCAAAATCCTCTTCCACCCCCTTCCTATCACATTAATTTGATTTAAATTCTAATTTAGCTTTGCATGTAAGCATGTGCCTGAGGTGAAGTTGCTGTTGAAATATGATTTCTGCTGAACTGTGTCTTCAGATCTGGAACCCTGAAAGGTTCTTCAGGACAAAAACATATCCATAAGGGTTCTTCCCTCCACAGCCTCTGAACACAACACACCCAATAGGGCTGAACTTGGCAGGCAAGGGACAGAAGGCCATGCACACATGGAAGTGCTACATCACCATGACATAAAAAGGAAAATACCAGTTCAATCCAAGAGTTTATGCTGACAGTGATAGGATCAATGGATTCCACATAGTGCCACCAGTGCCTTGGAACGAGCAGGACCTGGAATTGGAGACATTACATTAGGGTACTATGGGAAGGCTGAAGAAAGATAAGGTGTTTTAATTATAGGTCATGTGGGATGCAGAGACAGAATGAGGCAAGGAGATAGGGGTGGGAAGTCATATTTATTTATTTCTTCTAAAGCGCCTTTTCGCAGGACTTAAATGCCCACTCTGTCCTCCCACTGTACCAATACTATGGTGTAAGAAATGGACGTGATCCAGAGCTGCCTTTCATCCAAACTCCTTCCCACGTGAGCAGGACTGTAACCTTGTAATTGCTGTAGGTAAGCAAAGTCCAGCCCTACAAAGAGGGTGCAGCTGGAGTAGCAGTAGATCAGGACTTCAGAGAAAGTCTCAGCCAAGCACGAATTCTTTTGTAGACTCTCCAACTGAGCAGACTTTCCAGTTCCTTTAGAAGGACTGCCAGTTGGTTTCCCCAAAAAGCAGGTATCCTAATGCTCGTCTGGGTGACTAGCAATATGTAGCTTTAATTCTGGTAAATAATCACCAGTATTACATTTGTCACTTTTAGTAGATCGGCTTTTAAAAGAAAGTGCCATGATTTCTGGGACAATCTAGTTTAGATCAGAGCTTTATAACTACATCAGGATGATAGCTGTGACATAAAATTGATTCTAACCCATGGTTTCTAAGGTACGAGCCATTGATGTTGTTTTGATGATAGAGGACAAGCTTTAAAGATTACTGAACATGAGATTAACATGGCACTATCAAGAAAAGCATAAAAGATATTTTTTGACAAGGAATAAAAATGGTCAGAGACAGACAAAAATATACACTTCAGAATGGGGAAAGCGAAGCAATGATCTGTATCTGAATTGCAGACAATTTTTTTTCTTGGTAGACACAAATTACTTAGAAGCATGTTCTGCTACCCAGATAGCCCTGTGCTTCATTATATCAAAACACGGCTAATGAGAAAATGTCTGTATAGGAAACAATGATTGTGACTCTAGTCCTGCACTTACAGGACACTCAGAACAGAGCCATTTTTGGACCAGATGACAAAATGTTCTCCACAGGCTTCAATTTAAGTCAAACAAAAAAGCAGTGGCTCTCTAAAGGTCGAAAACATTTGAAAATTGTACTTTAATCCAGTACAGCATACAAAACAGAGAAGGAAGTCGGTCAGTGGAGGGTCATTATTTCAAAAATATTACTAATTTGTTATTCCTGCCACCTGTATGAAACCTTGACTGCAGCCAAAACATGTTTTCTACATTGAACAGGTTTCAGAGTTGTGCTTTTATCACAGAAACATCCACTCTAAACGAAAAGTGCAGCTGCATTAGCAGCAGTGGGTTTATCTGCTAGGAAGTGTTGCCCTACGTTTCACTGACTGCAAAATCACAAGAAACCTCCCTCAAACGCTCATCTGCTCTATAAGGGATCTTACACTGAACTCTGCTACAGAATCTGGGTGCCCTCCAAATAACTGGGTGTAATGATGAGGCCTGGAAAACTTTGTTTTACAGCAGAAGAAAGTACAGCTCCTGCAAGTGGCTGTTTGCAACAACAGGATCCGTCCTATGAGATCTGTGTAGGAAAAGTGAATTTTGCAACATGCTGGAGAAGTGGATGAAGACACTGGGGAACTGGGGTATGGCACAGAGGGACTAGCAAGGGAAAACAAGCGAGAGACAAATTAAGGGAACTGTAAGAATGTTTCAGTCAGAAAAACAAGATGGAAATTAGGTGCTGGCTCAACACGACAGGCATGCGAATCAGGTACAGAATTGCTTTGGAAAGAGAAGGTACAGCCAGGAGGAAAATACAACTCCCCCAACGTGTCCTGTGTTTTCAAACCTAAGAAGAGGAACTTGGTCTTTTAGAGACTGATCAGATTTTACTTGCCAGCAGGTTGAGGGTAATAACTGCGAAGTTGTGCCTTTCTGCAGCTGGCATTGTTTGTTGATGCAATTTATAGAAGAGCTACAGAGCTGTGACTCAAACAGGCAAAAGAGGTTCCATAAAGACACTTGCTCTCCCTCTTATTTTTGGGCAAGCTTATGCATGTTAAAATAAGGATTTATAGCAGGAAGAAAACTGAAATTATCAAAAAGCAAAAGGACTAAAACTTTAAGGAAGATGAAGAAATGGAAAAAAGTGATTAAAACCAAAAAATACATCTGGCAAGCAAGCAGAACTAACAAAAGATCAAAAACCCCAACAAAACAAACAAAAAACAGCAAAGAGAGAAGTACAGTAGGATTCTTCTACCTTTACAAACTAGTATTCTTCTATTTTTGCAAATTAGAAGCAAAAAAACCCCACAACAGAATGAAAACAAAACCCACCACCACCACTTCTATCAACCCTACAATAAAATAAAGCAGACTCCCATATGTTTACGAATATGGGACACAGATTTAGCTACATTCCAACAGGAAATGTGAAAGTAAACCACAGTTAAATAACACACACACAAATGCAGCGAACATTTTACAGGGAAAATGTAAAGTGCAACAGCAAGACAGAACTATTCCAAGCTAAGAGATAATCTTGCGCTAGCCTGCTTTCTACAGAACATATCTAACTTTGCAGGCTGGGAAGATACTGATCTAAACAGCAACCAATCAGATAATTTTAATATTTAGGCTAGTGATAGGCAAATATAGAAAATGAAGTCAAAGTAGGACAGAAATCCCAGAAAAGATAAAAAGAAATTCTGTAATGGGAGGAGAGAAACCAAGGGAATACTTGGGAGAGCAAGTGGAGCAATGCTGAAGACTTGTACAGCACAGAGAACAGACCAGGTTTGAATTCTCAGTGGACATGATTAACTCAATACAGTGCAAAGGTAGGGCAAAGGTGGAATTGCTTCAAAAAGAGAGCATATCCTGAAGTGAAATATTATACCGAGAAATTTCTGCTCATTAGAAAAAGGTATTTAGGTAAATGCACATGAAAAGGAAGCCAGTGTGATGGGAAGATAAAGATGTAGGGCCATGGGGGGACCCCAGGGAAATCCCAAAGCTGCCTGTAACCATGGCAATGAAAAATGAAATAGATACAAGCAGAGTCAATTCTGTGGAAGCACCACCCGGGGACTCTGTGCGAGTGCTGCTACCCCAGCCTATGCCCTGTCCCTGCTGGTGCCTGGCTGTCCTAGTCCTAGTAAGGTGCTCCTTACCCTGCCTCCCTCCTCCCTCCTGAGCTGGTGTCTTCCCACACACTGAAACTAAGCTCCAAGGGCCACTGATGTCAGAAGCATGAGGACAGCCCTTGGGAAAAGCACAGCGAAGAGGGAGGGAGTGGGGCTGTTACGTTCCTTGTCCGTGGCAACCCTGGCAGGAGACTGAAGCTCAGGGAAGATGGTGAGGAGTTAGGAACTTGCAGTTTTCACCTTTGGATTGCCTGGCTTCTGGGGCACTCGAGGGGTTCTCCCTAAGTGTTACAGGCTGAGTGCTGTAACCACCAATCTCAGTGTAAATTCAGCTCCTGGACTCTTCTGCTTCTTCTGTGATGGAGATAATACTTCTTGTGTCTCATGGTTGAGTTTGGCTGACTGCCTTCTCTATGGGGTGACTTGGGGCCAAAGGAAAGTTTGGGAGACTTTCATTTGTAGTCTTTCAAACGAAAATTCTTTATTCCTTCCCAAAACAGAATTATCAACCATCTACTATGCATAATGCTGTGGACAACTCTGAATCCTCCTTCACTAAAATAACCTTTTAAAAGTATTTGGTACACTTGGAGCTGGAATGTTTCACTGCCTTTTAAAAAGTTTGAGTTATTGTATTTCTTGCTACAACACTTTTTTCTTTGGTATCAATTATATTTTTCTTGGCTATTCAGACTGTACTGCTGTTCCCCACTTTAAGCCCAATCTGAAGTTCTCACTTCTTTTCTTTATAGCTGGCACACAGGGAAATCCCTTCCTGACTTCATGAATATTTCTGCTTGCTCAGTGTTGGGTTAGAAGTCAGAGGTTTATTTGTGCTGTTGGGAGCTCTGGTTGCCAGGCAGGATCCTGTGGTGTGTTAGATGCCACAGCAGGAGCACAGAAAGAGAAAACCTTGCAGCTATATGCAGGAACTGAGTGACAACTGTATTTATGGACAAAGACTGAGTTCAAGACTTTTAAGAAAGCAGATAAGCAAAAGCAGAGGAGGGGAGCTTCTGAGCAGCAGACCACAGTGAGAGACAGCAAGCAGTCACGCTGATCTTTTTCTAAAATCAGTATTTTCCATACTGTGACAATATTTTTCAAGGCTAGAAGGGAGCATCCTTCTCAGACTCAATGAGACTCTAAGACTAGTTCAATCAGGCCTTTCCTTGCACTTCTGCACTGCAGCTCCTCTGGCTTTAGGTTGCACCTGGGGCACAGGGCCAGGACACAGGAGAGCTGAGTGCTGCCTCTAAATAGCAAACAGTTTAGGGGCTCCTGTCTGGGGCAGTGTGAGAGGGAATGGTGTTGCTCATGGGAGCCCAGTGTCCAAGCTGCTTGCTCTCCATCAGGAGGGCTCCTTTTATAGCCTGTTCTGAAGAATGAGATGAATGTTCCTGCAGGAGTGTAATTGTATAAGATCACACTGTAGAGGTGCCAGGTTCTTCCCACTGATGGCACGTAGGGCACCTGTCCTGAATGGGGTTTAAGTTGAGGATGGCAGATCCTACCCTAACTCTCTTAACACTTGTCCCAGAGCATGGGGTGGAAGGCTCTAGAACAGACATGTTTTGCCCCATTTGTGGTCTTTTAGGCAGCATTTGTATATTTGTGAAAAGAATCAAGGTGTCACCAGAAACGGTGCAGAATTTACTCAACTCCCTTCTTAGCACTGAGCCTTGCAACCACCACACAGGTGACCAGGTTCAAATATTTTTAAGGAGCAACTTAAGCTTGTAACTTTGTGGATATAGTCAGGTACTGCTGCAAGCCCTTCACCTACTCAGCTGCCTATTTGAGTAAGCTTGATATCTAAACATTTTCCTAACTACAGTTGTGGTAAGACCTCTGTGGAAATGTAGATGACAGCCACAGGTCAAGTACAGGATGAAACCTTATAAAAACTAAAGTCTCAGACAACTACCAAAATTCATAACAGAGGTTCACCTCTGAAAAATACAGTGGAAGGGCACAAAAGATGCAACTGAAGTATGCATTGTGCATTGGTACAATGTTATATGAAGGAATTCTGCTTTTAGGCAGAATGGGTGTAGAAAAATGGCTTGTAGCAAACACCAACCAGAAGGTGGCATTAGACACATTAAGTTTTTGATATTCAAAGCTGCACTCACCCTACATGCAGCTGCTCTCCTGAATACCTAAGAACACCTTTGTCTTTATTTTTTCAACCCTTTATTGTTAGAACCAAAATGTTCTGTGTTACCCTCCGAGAATGAGTGGAGATTCTACATATTAGCACAAAATAAGGCAGCCCACAAATTCTGCAGTAATTGTATTACTTCTATGTGAAAACCACTGTTAAGCACATATCAAGACTTATTATTTAGGGATTCTCTCTCTTGTTAACAAAGGAGTTCTTCTAGGTCATTCCTTTTGTCTCCATCAAATAGCAGCAGTTCCCAGCCACCTGCCCCATAAGCTTCTAGATGAGATGCCAGATGAAGGCAATACCTCACTGCTCCATCATTGCTTCCACATTACTCCCCCCTCCACCCTGAAATCTAAAAAGTATTCCCTTCATGGAAATGCAGACAACTTGTATTACTGAGCTGGCTCAAGAACTTTATTCTTAGCAAGATTAATTTGTAATTGCTTTAAGCCTAATTAAAATTAAGATCATATTAAAGGTTCACTACCACACTTGATCATTGCAAAGGAGATTATAAATTGAAATAGTGTTGGGGACCAGGGATAATGCACTGCTGAATGGATGTGGCATTTTTATCAAAAGCAAAAATTTTTTCTTTAAGCTTTAAATTATTGAATGATGCAACCTTATGAAGTGCTGAATGCAAAACTACTCATTTGTTTTAGGAGTATGAGTAGGAGCTAATGTAGAGCAAACAATGAAGGTTGATCACAGATTCCTCATTTGCATCTGTACCAATTGCAGAGCTTACACTTCCCAGTTGATAGGTATCATCCTCTTGTTGGAAACTACTATCCTGCTTCAGCCTGCCATCTCACCAGTTTATGGGAGATGCCTCCTCAGTCTGCCTCCTCAAAATTAACTGGATTAGCAAAAATCCATTCCTTAAATTGTTGAAGGCAGCTGGGTTTGCCAGCTAGGGACAGGGGAACACTCACACAAGTTGCTGAGCTGGCAGGTCAGAAGAGGTGACAACATCTGGTAGGAGAATGGTGAGAGGGCTCTGGAAGCGGCAGCTCCACCGTGTGAAGCGGTCGGAGCAACGAACATTGCAAAATTCCTTTGGAAAGGCCTGACAGCTTGAGATGTGCAGCAGTGCGTTACAAGGACACGCGTGGCTGAACAAATGAAAAAGGGTAATTCAGGCTTCAAATACAGACCATGTTGATTAAATAACGAAGGACACTACTTACGGCAGGAGACTAGGAATTAAGAGTCCCGAGCCCTACTCTCACACTGCTGCTGACTGCCTGCGTCACTGTAAACCAGGCACTTATAACTGAACTTTCTCAGTAAAACAGGATTAATAATATCCTCACATCCCTGTAAAGTACCATGAAACCTCTGGATGCTGTGTGCTCTAAATGCAAGTATCACTGAAGTATTTATTAAAGGAACATGAGAAGGCTATTCACTACCAAAGTATGAGCTCCTTTGCTAGCTCTACATACTCATTAATCAAATACATTTCATGCAAAATACTGGTGTCAGAGTTCAAGAAAGTTCTAAAGCAGACAGATTGGAGGTGGTTGCAAGAACTGTGATGGAATTAGGCAGCTGATTCAACTACTTCTCCAAATGTTTGCAGTTTTTGTACAAAAAAGTCTAGTAAAACAACTGTCAGCAAAGAAAACTCCTGTGCTGAGATAAATGTGTCAAGTCTGAGTGCAGAGTGAAGGAAGAGAGAAATTCCACAGTCAATTTGATAAGATTTTCTAGCCTTTAATTAGCCAGTTAAATGACTTACAGGAATATAAAGTAATGTAAAACTTGTATGTAAATGGTACCTGTCCTGGACTGAGTGTAACAACATGGGCTGTCGAGTTCCTAAACTTGGGAAAGCGTTTCAGATCAGGGTTGGCAACATTCACTTTGCTGAATACGCTGGATTCCTCATAAGGGATCCTGGTAGGATAAAGGAAACTGGTGTCACCAGGTGGGAAGAGGTGCCATCTCTTCCTGAAAATAAAGAGAAGACAAAAATGTATTCAGTGCATGTCACTTACAGCAAAGAACTAAAGGCAGTAGCAAGGTTTTCAATAAAACATAAATCTGTCTTTGCTGTGTGAATCTCCTACGCAGTGAGAACACAGGCAGTGCTTACAGGCTGTCTCCTGAAAGTGTTTTTAAAATATTCCACTTTTTAATTTTTTAACTGAAAAGATTTACAGCTTCTCACCAATTATTTCTAACAGGCAGATAACATAAAATTAAAAAAAAAAAGCTCTCCCATCTGGTTTCTCTGTCCTCCCTTTTACATGCAGCATTTACAGATGCTCAGAGAATTAAAATCTGCTCTATAAACTAGAGGAAATAGTTTTGTTAGAGACAATGTATTTTTGTTCAGTGAATGAATGGCTTTCAAAATCCACGTTTGTTTTAAAAGGAGGGCATCGTGTGTTTAGGATGGCAACAGTAAAAGGGTATAGACATGATCTTCTGTTGCCTATCATCACCTGGAGTACTTATGAGGAGGCTGTTAGTCATAAACCCTTCATTCTCAGTAAAAATCACCTTAATGCTCCCATGCCAAAGATGCCATAAATAAAACCCAGACACACCCATAGACATAAGCATCCTGAAACATCTGTATTTTTGTGTTATTAGTACCATATGATGAAAATGTGGCTTGTGTGGGCCATTGGGTTTAAGAACTTACTGATGTGACTAAATGCCCAGATGGAGCACAACAGGGTTGTTCTGTTCCTTGTCTGGGGACACTCATGTGCCAGGTTGCTCTCTATGTGACCAAAGAAGCACGTGAATGCACCACAGTGCAGAACCAAGCAGAGCTGAGGCACAAACCTTGTTCTCAAGGGTTAATGTCTCTATTTCACTTATATAGACCAGATCAAAGGAAAAAAAAAAAAGAATATGCCAGAACTGGTGGTGCCAGTTTTATGGGTACTATAAATGAAATATCTTAGTGGGTACATATGTTATTTAGAAACAGAAGTTTTATATGGCGGTACTTTAGGTGATAGAAAAAACCAGAAGGAATACACAAAGAGAGAATTTATTACATTTAAGAGGTGCCAGACAAACATGACCCATACACCAAGCAATGGAAAGGTAAAGGCAGCACTTTATAGCCCAGCTGGACAACTTGCAGCTCTCCTCTTTGTTTTGGACTCTAGCAAGAGCTTTTCTTTTTGTTCCTTTTCCTTGGTATTCACTTCTTGCTTTTTGTCTACTGCTTCTGGTTGTCAGTTCTAAGTCACAGATCTGAAAATAGGAGAAAAGCAACTAAGTGGCACAAAACCAGAAGAGACAGGAACAGAAGAGATAGGAATAGCAGGATAGCCAGAACTAGAGAGACCAGCACAGATGGAAGTGCCATGGGCCGCTGACATTTCTTGGTAATTACCAAAGCTATTGCTGGGCACAAGCACAAAACCAGTTTTTCTGAAACTCAAGCCTTGCTGCAACTTTATTTTGCCCTCCAAGCTAAATTCTCTGAAGGGGCGGAGAATGACTAGGTTAGGAGGCTCAGGGTTAATCCTGCAGGCTCATGACAAAGCAATATCATGAAGCAAAATATTAAGAAGCCCGAGGGATGCAAGGAGGAAATTCAAGATAGCAACAAAGGGCTAAGGAGTTGTCCCTGGCTTTCCTGCAAAGGCAAATCTATTTAAGTTTAGCATAAGCTTATATTCTTTTACAAAGCTTGTCTTGTTTGCGAGTCTCAAAAGGGAATCTTCCTGCTCTGAAGAAGAGCACACAATTCATAAGCTTGTGGAAGTTTGCAATGTATTTAAAGGCTTTGCTCTTGAAGAAGAAAACAACTTTGTCTTTTCAGGTCGTGCAAAGGCTTTAGACTTCTTTCCCTGAGAGGAACAAGGATTTTGTTCTACTAGAGGGGGAGGAAGTGTCTTGGGAAGGCAGACAAAACTGCTACGTGATGCTGGGACGCTGGCTGGAGTTCAACACCTGAAGGTAGAGATCAAAGAGGCTTGGCAGGTATCACGTCTGCTACATCACTGTACTTATTTAGCACACCCAGTATTTAGGTGGATCCTTAGAAAATATTTAGGCATTTAAATCTCATGGTTTGCAATGAGACTTCTGGCTCCTGAATACACTTAAGTGTCTGGACTTCAATGCACAATGCTTACTGATGTGATCTGAAGAGTACAAGACTGGCTGCAGCACTGTACAAGGCTGAGGAAGGCCTCTGGAGTGTCTCTGCTGCACATCCACCCAAGGATCTCAGGGCCATTTAAAAATGTGAAGGAAAACCCACCTGGGAGCTAAACAGAGCTACCCTTCTTAGAGATAAGATGATGATGAATTCATTTCCCTGAAGCCTTAAAGCCAGTCAACCTGTGGCACTGCCCAGCTAGAAGCCAGCACACCTGAATTCCAATCCTGCCCCTTCATCACACCACCACCACCGTGATTCTACTGTTCTATAAAATGTCAGAATAATTAATCTCATTGAAATCCCACCAGTAATTTACTCCTTCCACTCCATAGTATCAAACCTAAAAAATGTGTACAATGTTTTTGTTACCCTAGCACTACTCTAGCAATAATAGATAAAATAAAAAAAAAAAACCCTGAGGCCAATATGCAAGGAAAGGAACAACAAAAAAAACAAGAATGGGAAAAAAAGCGCAGGCAAACAGGCAGAAAGATACAGCAACAAAGTCACATGCTCTCACATGAGTTTGGAGCCTCAAATGTCCCTTTCAACTTTGCTCACAGCTGGCTGCTTCCATCCTGATGTTCCCTTTTTAAATTAATTCTAGCAGGCTATTAGAGGCTCTTGCACAGAGAATATTGTAAAAGTCTAAAGGAGTTTATTTCTATTTTGTTTCGGGGCTTTTTATTTTTACCTCTTTATCTCCTAATTCCAAATTCCTGAATTCATAACTACTAGGAATGTTTATTATTGAATTACATAACACACAGATCAGAAAATAAAACTGTGTTAGCTCTATGACCAAACCGAACTCCAATCCCCTGAAGTTCTGCCATTTCCTGTAGAAGTTATGATGCTCTTCAATCACTGAGAGATCAGAAAACCAAAATAATCAGGACCTAGAATTAATACTCAGAGTCCAAAACTAGCTTTAAGCATAGTATTACTCTCCCCTATATTTGCTGTACGTATATGGACTTGTTACCTTCCTTCTACTTGCAACACTAAGTTGCAGCCATAGGAGTCCAAATGGCAGGGGGTGTTTGCTCCTTCAGAACCAATCCAAAGCGTGCTTTCTTTTCCACTTCTTCCAGGAAAACCAAAGTCAGACCACCTTATATCCTACAGCAACAGAAAGGTTATATATGTAAGCTGTTGAACTGATTCACGTCCTACCCTCAGTTCTCAGTCTCCCATCTTCTCCTTCCACTGCTCAGTCGCTCCTTATCCACTGCAGCTGTTGATCCTTGGTGGGGTTCTGGAGCATGCATGGCCTGTGCCCCTTCCTCCAAAATTATCCTCTCTAGCAGCATTTCTTCTGCTGACTTTCTTCTTCTGACTACACAACCTCCTAGATCTCTGTCTCCAGTTCTCATCCCTCCCTTTCACATCACTCAAGTTACCCCTTTGCTTTACAGAAGGACTGTCCAAATGCTCATGGCCACATCGGGCTTGTTGTCCTTTTCAAACACTCCTTTTTAACTTTCTCCACTCTTTACCATCCACTCAAGCTCAGGATTCCTTTTAGAAAAATTCTGATACATGGCATTTAAAAAAAGAATGAAAGGAAGAAAGTAAAGAAAAATCCCTATTCCCTTTTCAAATCAATTTGATAATGCATGTGGCACATGCATTTGCTCCTATCTCAGCTTTCTCCACGTACTCTGGGAACACAGACTTTACCCCATCTCTGACCCAGTGTTATGCTGCTTTTTTAAAGTTTTCTTATTATTTAATGGACACATTTGCAACTGCAGAGACAGTGAACTTGAAACAACTTGACCATGTGGGGAGAAAGGGCAGAACAGGCACGCATATGTTACGAACACAGTCCTGGAGCCTTCCCGTCTGTTGATCCTCCCACAACCAATCCCTTGGGGATGACGAGGCACAGCGAGGTATTTTTCAGACAGTCCAAGAGTTTTGCAGAATGGTTCTGGACAGCTTGGATAAAGCTTTCCCATGTTTCTACAGCTCACCCTGCCACCTGCAGGGCCTGATCATTTGTTTATTGGAAAGCACTTGAAGTATACTGGCCAGAGATATTGGTGCCTTTTGGCTGGAGCCCCAGACTGAGCCACAGGAAACAGAAATTAAACTCCTGGCTTCCTGATGGTCTTGGGCAAATCACTTCATCTCTGAGCTTTATTTTTCCTTTCTTGAAAAGGAAGATAGTGGTATTTGTTCCATTTCAGTAGAGCACTTTGGGGTCATTCACATCACCTGACTTTAGTAACCTAACTTAAGCTTGGCTCCTGCTGTAGTCAAAGCACTCTCAATCACACTTTGGAAAAACCTCTCCCTTTTTGCCATCTATAAAGAGAAAATAGGAGTCTGGCTCGTAATTTAAGCATGTAAGCTAGCTGCTCGCAGACAGTGGATGACCATCCTTTTTCAAGATCAAGGGATGAGGTAAACTAAAGCTAGACGTTATGAGGATAACTTCACCATGACTCTGTATCAGGAAACCCTCAAAATGAGCAACAGCCTTCCCAAAAATTAGGTGTTGCTAAAGATTTTGAATTTCAGAGCTATTGATTTTAAAGATATCATTTGAAAAAAAATGCAGAAGCATGATATAAACATTTGTCAAAGACAGTAAAAGATCAAAAAGAAAAAGTTGATCCTATAGATTTCAGCAGCCATAAAATTTAAAATCCAATACAACTATTTCAGTGAAAAACTTAAGCGTTACACCATCTCTACACTTTAATCTCACACCTAAATAGTTTTTGTATTTTGTTACAATTTAAGTGGGAAGAAAGCACACATAATCAATATTAGATTTAAAAGAACTTTTTCAAAATGTTGCTGCTGTAGTAAATAGTTGAAGCGATTATGGGTAAAATAGTTTTTAACCAATGAACTGAAAAGGAACTGGTAATATTACTGAAATCTTGTCACAGTGGGTTCCTTTTCTACAATAAAAAACCACAGTAAGAAGAAATGTACTAAAAGGTGTTCCAACCATAACAGATGGCACATTACTTGTGAATTATATTTATTTCATTTGCTGCTTATAATGAAGTTAATCTGTACCCGTATGTCACTTTAAAAGGTCTCATTTCTATTTAAACTTCATACATGTATCTTGCTTCTGATTTATATCTCAAATTCTGTAATGAAATATCAACTGAACAAAAAACGTAAGATGCTAGATATTGCTCATAGATTAGAATAATGGAATCATTACCTTAGCCCACACAACTGTAAATGATAAACAGTGCAATCTAAATTTCAAACAACTTCTAAATGGCCCTATTAATCACTATAAATAACAGTGCAGTTGGCCTTCTTTTCCCCTTCAAATCACCTTACGTAAATCTAAATAAAATCTAGAAAGAAAAAAAGCAGTTATCATCAAATTCACACAAGAATGGAAGAGAATTTCTACAAAGAACTCTTTTGGCTGGTATAAATTGTGTAGCAGTGTTTCAAAAGCCATATGAGTCTGGAACTGATGGATGCATTTCACTCCCATGCCTGTGAAAATGACAGATGACACACACCATATTTGCTTGCATAACACCGTTGATTTTTTCCTTCCCAGATTCTGCTTTTAAAAAACTCCACGGCATAACCATTACGTGTATCTATTCTAAAACTGCAGTACAATCTGTTGCTTGTTATAGGTCAGGGGATCAGGTTGTGGTATGACACCTGCACAGAAATGCAATTCCTGCAGCCTTAACTTTATTCTTGAATGGGGGGAAGGGGAAGAAGGAGGTAGGAAAGTTATTTTTTCTTCCAAGTGTGTTTTTAATGACCAAATGAAGCAGCAGGCTGTTGAGGCCTTCTGAGTTGCTATTATCTTGTGCCCTAAAACACAGGAAAAAGCTGTCTGTCGAGGCAGTTTAAAAAGAGAAGACCAAGACAGGACCACAGAAAGAGGAAGTCATGCAAAGATCTGGGGAAGCCTGAAACATCCTTGGAGCTCTCGACTTAGTTCAAGAAACATGAACCAGTATCAGAGTCATGCAGCCCAAGTTTATGTGATCCTGATTGTGTTTCAGTGTGCTTAGGAAGGGCAGGAAGAAAGAAAGGTAAGATGATCTCTGTGTTCAAACCACAGAACAATGGGAGACAGTCTGAAAAAAGGCTGATCACTGATAAATACCAATTTTACTGGTATAAAAGAATAAAATACATATAAGGAGTATGGGAAATGCTTTCTGACAAAATAATTAATTTGAAGGTGCTTAACAGTTTGTACTCTCTGACATCTTAGTGATACAGTTTTTGCAGGGAATTACAGATTCCATTTCCATCTTTCAAAGTATAGAAATGAATAAGGTTTCATTTACTACTCTCTTCTTATATCTTTTGAAAATGTACACCTTTTGTATAGCTATCCTTAATTTTGCCTGCTTACAATTTGCAAGGAGAAGTAGCAGGAATGTAGATGAACCAATACACAGAAATAGCAGATAGACACAGAGAAAATAAAAGAAAATACCCCAGGTAGGTGTCCTGCATTCGGTAATTACCACAGATTACGTACTTCCATGTATTTTACTGTCTTCACAGAAAATAGAGGTATAATAATGCCGCAGACTCAGACTCCTCCTCACAAACAGTTAATCTAAATACATTAAGGAAAGGAACTGTGCTACTTGAGAAAATGAGCCACAAGCCAAAACATGGAGCAAAACCATGTTACAGCCCTGTTGCTACAAGCAACACATGTCATCAAATCCTCTCTCCTGAGTGAAGCAGTTAATTCGGGCACCAGTCATGTACCAGGTGGATCTGGGGCAGCAGCAGGGTCTCAAGTTTGCAATATGCCAGGCCTGCCAGCTGCCTTTCCTCTCTACTCCCTATTCCTACTTCATGTTCATACCTTCAGCAGAGGTGCAGAGGTGGTGTTCATTTGCTGAGATCACACACACGACTGGGTGCTCCCCAAGCCTGCTCAGTCACAAAATGATACTGGGCTAAATGGGAAGGAGAGTACTGCCAATCTGGTAGCTGGTTTTGTCACTTGGGGTGTTGCTTTTAAACTTATAAGGAGATACAGAATTGTAGATGGCTGCCACTTGGTACTAGTTCTCCACTAGCCTGACAGCCAAAAGCTTTTATTTCAAAATTTTAAAATAAATGGCCAAAGGACCAGAGAGGGAATAGCAGTAGAGGTTTCAGAAAC
The DNA here is from genome assembly GCF_003945725.1 of Corapipo altera. NCBI lineage: Eukaryota > Metazoa > Chordata > Aves > Passeriformes > Pipridae > Corapipo > Corapipo altera. Next base: position 23,435,245 of record NW_020884877.1, read on the forward strand.
TACACTAGACAATTTGCAATGGTTAAACTCAGAAGAGATAATATTAATGGTTTACCTGGAAGATTTCTGGCTTGTCTTCAAATATCCTGGCAATGTATTTGTAGTCAGCGTAAGCCCAGTATTTGGAGGAATCGTAACAACTGAATGGTCCAGAGAGACAAGAAGGCTGCCCACAACTCCAAGCCAAAAACTCTTCAAGTGTAGCCTCCACGTAGCTACAGCTGGTTTCAAACTGGGGAACTAGAGCAACAAAAGAAAAGCCCAATATTACATGAGCATTGAGCATAGAAGCAGTAAAAATAATACATAGTTTGTCTCTCAGCTCTGGTTAAATGCAACATGAGAGATGAAGAGGGACTAGGTGGTTTGACTATGGTCAATAAAATGGTTCTCATCACCTAACTCAAAATTAAAGTCTGAGACTATTGCTTTTTCATTAAGGTTTAAGTGAATGACTGTTACCTTGAACTTGCTGAGACAAAAGCACACTAATAGTTACTGCTGTTCTTCAGCACAGTAACTCAATAATACGCCCAAGTTCCCTAAACAACTTCGCTTCATCTCCCTTCCTAAGTAGGAGCTGCAAATGTACATGTAACTATTTGTGTACTCTTTATTTTGTCTCCATGGATTTATGCAGATGGACATGTTCATCTCACCCTTTCCCTAAAGCAATAACCAAACCAGCATGGTAATGCATAGAAAGTAAATTATGGAACCACACACGTGCTGCCAATGATCCATCTAAAATGCTGTGTGCCCTTATTTTTCATTTGGGACTGACAAAAGCATATTGCAGTGTTCTTGGCAGACACAAAAAGTATTTACCAGCAGTGTTTTGCTCCCATCATGCTTTGGTCAGGCTGACTGATACAGCCTTATAGCTCAAGGTCAGGTCACTTGGAAGTTCTACAAGATAACCCACATCACAGTATACTTTAATTGCACTTAATCAGAGATCCTCATTTCCCACAGCCACTAATCGTGCCAGCTTCAAAGAGACATCCAATGTTAAAAAAAATATTACTTTACTATAACTACTACTGGGGAAAAATTACTGCAGCCTGCATGAATGACAATGACAGAGCTGCAATATAACCTTGTGTAACTTGCACAGAACTGCACAGAAATGGGATCCTTTCACTATTGTGCAGCAGCAGCAGCTCTTCGTTCTTTACCAGTTTAATTTTGTTACCACAGCAATTCCCATAGAGTATCATACATTTGTTCTTATTCCCTTTGGGCAGGAAAACAGCTTTTATAAACCTTTATCACTATTATTTTGCTATTTTCCATTGTAGTAGCCTAGGTAGTGGTTTCCTTCCCCACACTATCAAATCATTAACTAAAAGTGTCAGATAAGCCTCGCTATTCAGCAACCCATAACCTGGGTCTGTGCAGTAGAAGGGCTCCCTACCTAAGGGTTGCATACAAGTCATATAAATTACCTGCAATAACCAAAAACCTCTATATCTGATCCCGTGTCTGTGTTGCAGTCCCTCTCCTGATACCCAGTTATTAATGCAATGCACATCTTTTACTAAGAGATGGTCTGAGGGAAAAATTAGATAAAAGACACAAGCAGTACTTGAAGGTGGCTCTATAGCTGTATTACTTTTATGAGAACAAAGAGTGCTTAGGACACTGCCTATTTTCCAAGATAACTCAGGAGCAAATGTTTTAAAGGCAAGAAACATGCTCTTTCTACCTCACAGTCTCTTTCACTCTGAGGTTCATTAAAAAAAAAAACCAACTATGAAATGCAAGACTGTCTTGTAGGATACAATCTCCTTGGGACAGGGTTCTTGCTTTGATTTATAACTTGTTCAGTATCAAGCTGTATGTGCTTATGGAAAAATAAATAATAATAAAAACCATATTTGGGCAATCTAAACAGATTGCTTAGATGAGCTTGTAGGCTGCAACAAGGGTGAAAATGTTAGCAATGAGCAACTAAAAGCAAGAACATTATTAACCAGTTTGCTAATACTTAATGACTAAAAGCTGAAGGTGTTTCGTAATTGACAAATTGCAGATTTAGCCATGCAAATCTAAAGTAGGCTGCCAGTTCTGTCTGATGTCATGGCATCTGAAGGCATAACAGTCCTCCTGTCTCCCACTTAATGCTACAGATTGAAACACAGGGAGAAAGAGAGGGAAAAAATGGTTTCTCAAGAAGGAGTTCCCCTCCTTAGTTAAGGTCTGGACCTGACAGACACCAACTTCTGTTCTTCTCAGGAAGAGCGTTTGCAATGTATACTAAGGGGGGGAAAAAACATAATAGCCTTAGAAAATACCTAAAACTCCAGTAAGAATGCAAGCGAAATATCTCCTCCATTTCTTTAAAGAAAACCAAACATCTATTCACAGCTGCTGGGGAATTACAATTATTTAAACAAATAATCCAAGCAAGAAATAGCCATTTCATACTATAACAAAGCACAGGCATACTCACAAACAAAAAAACCGGTCATCCACATCCAACTCCAACAACCACCTCAAATCTCAGCTTTATGCAACATTTAATCAGTGTACAGCATTTGTACTGTATTTTCAGCCTCCTATTCAGCTACTGAGTCTATAGCCACCTCTGCATCCCCCCTATATCAAACCTCAGGGGCCTGAATTCTTCTGCCATCCTTAGTGGTAAAACCTCTTGGGCAGATGATCAAGTTGCAGCCCTTTTCTAACCAGCTGCATAACTGACAGCATCAGCTCTATCCAGCATCAACAACAGAAATTTCCTCCAGAGATCTTGTGACTCATAAACTGATCAGCATGACAACTACTTGTTCTCTCCAGCTTCTCCACAGTAAACTCATTGTTTATTCATTTTACTCTACAACCACAGAAAATGGTCAAAATAAGAAATGGCTGCACACAGAAATCAGTTTTGTGTAAGCTTTCTTCTTACTTTGTACTCGCTGGTGTACTCCAGGTAGCCCATCAGACAGATGGGCTATAATGCTGCATTTCCTCTGTCAGAAACTAGACTTCTGCAGCTTTTGCCCACCCTTTATCCCACATAAGAAAAATAAATCTTTTAGCATGGCTGGAACTAGATGGGTAGGGATTTCCTGATTAATAGCCCCTTCATTGTTGTTGTAATGAATGCTGGTACTCTCTCTGGAGGTATCTTATCTCTGTCAATGCTTAATGCTCTGATTGTATTTTTTTCCCTCTCTTATAGACACATACTGTTTAACCTGTGTAATCAGACAGAATACTATCAAACACACAAGCTTAGGTAGGTACAAATAATTCACACAAATAATACTGCTAGCTCCCATACCTTCCATGTCTCAAATGTGCCTTCCACATCCACATGCCTTAAGAAATTAAAAACCTGCAAAAAAGGCAAATACAAAATCCACACGACTCCCACCCAGTTGCCCCATTTGCAATTCTCACTTTTTTTTATTAAGGAATATTCAGTTTGGGAATGCCATCCAGGCTGCAGATGTGGAACTAAGGAAAGATGAGAAATCACTACAGTAAGAGGTCTCAAGTAATTCTGGTTCTTCCAGATGAACCTCATAGCTCAAATAACCTCAGAAACTGTGAAGGAACCATTCCAGAGTGACACCAAAATGTACCTACATGTAGGAGAATGGCTTTTTTTTTTTCCTGTTTCCAACACAGTGACAGGAGTGGTCCCATCTAGTCTTAAGGCAATAAATCTATTGTAAACAGGGAAGGAATATTCAGAAAGAGATCAATATGATTTTATTTGTATTTTTCTGTTGTTCTTCCTAACCACATGACTGCTACTGTTTCATCTAGGAAAGTTAGCATGAAGAATGATAAGAAAGAGAGGCCCTCATTAAAAAATAGTGTTAAGCATTCAAGAGTGAGATCAACCACCTTCCAAATGACAGTGGCACATGAAATGTATTACATTATTTCAGACTTTGAGATGGCTTGGATAATGGCTTCACTAATATATCCTTACAATGCAAATTTTTCATAGCATCACAGGTCTCATTCAGCTACAATATAACCCCCGAAGGCTGTACCCATCTTCTTGAAGACAATTCTAGCTCACATTAGCATATAATGGAGATTCCTGGAGACAAATTCATTGCTGCATAGGGATTGATGCCTTTAGGAAAAAGAAGAATGCAGATAGATGCTTCAAGATATAAATACCAATTTCAATCCACACTATATCCCTAGTGACTACAAGTTATTGTTAAGTGATGCCTCTTATTTACTTAGCATCTATCCGTGACTTAGCCACACAACGCTCTATCAATCCCATCAGAAACTTTCCCAACTGGCATACCCATTTGGCTCTCAAAAAGTGCCTACTAATTAATGGAGAGTAGGACCAAAATTATTCTTTTACCTAGTAGGCCTTGTGTGTTACAACTGAGATATTAACAAGGTATCAAAGAAAATGTCATATACGTGACACCTTCCCTATCAGCAATGGGATGCCTTTCACATGTAGTGCAAGAACTGGTTGGTACCTCACTGAACCACAGAGATATTGCTATGAAGATGTGTACCAACGTATTAATTCTACACCTCAGTTATCTCAACTGTAGAAAGTAAATAAATAACATCTGTTTTCCCAGGAATGGCACAGGAATCATCAATCCATGCCCATAAAATGATTTGAAATCCTAACATGCCAGGCATTTTCCCTCTAACACTTCTGTTTCATCACCCACTTCTCTTGCAAAAATTGAACATGCAATAACATGGTCAGGATGCTGTGAAGAAAGCAAATTTCACACAGTGTTGTTAAGCAAGATAATGTGATGTAATCCTATTACTTTCACTGGAACTGCCAGACCCTCATCTGGAGTCTTTGTGCAGACTCTACATTCCAAGAAAGAGGTAGTCCAACTGAAGAAGGTTAGAAGACTATATAAAGAATAGCTAGGTGGGGTCTAAAACACCATGACTTACATAGAACATTTTTAAAAACTGGATTTTTCTGGCCTAAGGAGAAAAAAAATTCTAAAGGGAGCCAGTATGCTTTATAGGCCAAAGGCAGAAAGTGTGTGGCAAAATGTATTTTGGCATGCAGTTGGGAGGGCAAAGAATGTACAGGACACAAATAAAGCAATGCAAAACCTTTCAAGTGGCTAGCAAATTGTCACCTTGGAACACATTTCTAGTATCTTCCCTCCCTGGTATGAAACTCTGTCTGTCCATGGACACATTATGACATACTATTGTAGGACTACAGACAGAAAAAGCTGTAGTATTTAAAATCAAGTGCAAAAATTGTCTTTCTCCCATGGCATGTTCCCAGATGTCTAATGAATCTGGAGGGTTAGTGGTGAAGTTACTGTACTGGAGTCAAATGATTTTCTTAACACCTTATACTTCTACAGCATCTTTCATCACAGGACACTAAAGTACTGAAAATCACCACAGTCTTATAAAGCCTCAGGAGGAAGGTGCAAATTATCATCATTTTACAGATAAAAATCCCAAGGTAGACTAATTCTTTAACACAGTTATGTTTGTGGATATGAAAGCTCAGCTCATGTGAACAATCTAATCATGGGTAAGACTGGACCAAAAATACCACACTACAAAGGAAAACTGAGATGCTTGATTCTTTTGTGTTAGTGTTACCCACCAGACTTCCTACTAAGAATAAACACATGAGAAAGAGAAAGGAGAGTTTCACTGCTGGCCAAATTCCATGTCCTAAAAACAGCCTGCAGTGAAAAGCAACACACTAGAGAGTGAACAGTGGCAATGGAAAGGCAAACAATTGCATAACCTAAAAAAGAGAGTTGTGACATTAACGCCTGTCCACCTCATTCTCACCTAAATCCACCGTCTTCAGTCCTAGCCTAAACTGGATTGGTTTTCCATCCAACATCGCAGAAAGGTATTTCACATTCCAGTGCAGGGCTGGCCAGTCACCAACCATGTTACAGAAGACTGCAGGTTGCTGTAGAGACATCACAATTTCCTGGGCTTTCTCAGGAGTAAATGGTTTGACACCTTCACCTATGGAAAGGAAAAAAAAACCAGCTGCAGAGATGTATGATTTATGACACATGAAGTGTTACCTACCATCTCCCACAGCGCAGGAAACATTAAGAACTAACACCTCCTTTGTTTATGATTGATTTATTACATTCGTAGATTTTTTTAAAGTCAACTTTATACTGCAAACACTGAAAGAACATTCATACACTAAAGCTTAAAGCACTGTTTTAGCACACGGAATGTGAAGCAAAAAATAAAAACAGGCACATGATTAAAATTTTCACTTGTACCTTAGGCAATAAAGCACCACTGTAGCCAAACTGTTTAGAATTAGGCTAACAATAAAATAACCTTGCAAATAACGTCCAGAGTTTAGAGAACATAAATTTTATGAGTTATTCTTTCTGCATGGGATTCTTTCCAAAGTGTAGTGCATTTTCAGAGATAGCAAACCAGCTTCCTGTGCATTTGATTTAAATGGAGGAAGAGTAGCATAACCAAACCAGCAGGTATTTTTAAAGTGTTTTAAAATTTCATTGACAGAAAACTTACAAAAAGGAAATTGTGCCGATCCAAGAACTAAACTAACCCAAGATTTCCATTTACTCCTTTGCTGTTAGAGATTTATATGCCCCACTGAAACTGTCAAGCTGAGATGCTGGCAACCTTGAATAAACTCAGCACTTCCAGAACAACTTTTCTTTAGGGACATATTGAGAAGGAATATCTGTTTATTTTAAATGGAATAACATAACAGTTCCATAGAGATGAGGAGGTGGACTACAGCTTCAGATCATAAAAAAATCCATTCATTATTTTAACCTCTATTGAAGTTAACTCATCCAGAATCTGTAAAATGCCTAAGATTTAACACACCGAGTTGATACATATGGCTCCCTATGACTTCTAGCAGCTTACTTCAAATAAACAAACCAATTAAATCCAATCACTCAATTTAGGGGTCAAATTACACACGCACAATTAGTTAAATAAATACAGAACAAGAAAATTTCCTTTACTGCTGGGCGCTAATTTTGCCTGTTGCTCCTCCCCATGTGTGGGACAGGTAATGGAGAACCAGCCAGTCCCACACAGGGCAGCTCCGTGGTGCCAGCTGGGGGAAACACAAAAGAAAACCCACTGAGAACAAGGTCACTGAGGATGGTTCTACAGGATTAATTCAAATATAAGCTTAAAATAAATCTATGAATGCTGAAGTGTGAATGGCAGGAATAAGAGGAGCCCTGTGCATGCTGTGTGCTGTTATCTCTTTGGTAACTTTTGCAAGTCCCACTTCTTTCAATAGGGTTTATACTCTTGCATAGCTGTGCTTTTTAGTTTTCTAAATTAAGCTGCTATCTTCACAGAAATTCAGTGGGAGGTATCAGGGCTGGGGTTTCCTACAGTCAAGGGGGCTCTTCTCCCACAGACTTTCAGGGAAACTGAATCCCTCTCTTTTCACTCATGAAAGCTCTTTCGTGAAGCTTTAAAACTGAAGACCTCTGATATTTTATGTTCACGGAACATGAAATTTTTTAATAGTTTCTCTTTCTTAAGGGTGATGACAGGAGGTAGTTTGGATTTTGGTTTGTTTTCCACAGTTCCTCTCATATGCAGAGCAACACTTGACAGGATGGTGTTGCTGTGACACAGAGATGTCTCTGACACTTGGCCTTCAGTCTCGCGCTCCAGCAACTTGCACAACCAGGACATAAGGAGGCCTCACGGGGACCGTATGTCTCACCATACGGTCTTCCCTGCCCCCAGGAAGGAGCTCTGGGGCTTTCCAAGGAACAGGTTAGTATACCTGAGGGAGCAAGTCCAGAGAAGGCAGAGAGACCATCTGCAGACACAAGGGCACGTGCTGGTGCAGCTACCAGGAGCTGGCAGGAGGCATGGTAAGAGGTTAAAGCTCAGCATGTTTCTTTACAGTGATTCTGCTCAAGATCTAAGGCAAGACTCAGTCCAGATCTGAACACTCCCAGAGGATTTATAAAACTACCTGTCTTTCACCAGTGCAATTATAATATTGTACAGAGGTGGCTTTCACCATGTGGGAGCTGGCTGGCCTTACCTACCTTTCAGATTTCCCAACTCATAAAAATGAAATTATTCCTGCTTAGGTCATGTTTATCACTACACAGCTGTCTTTTTGATGACTCAGTTTTTTTTTGCTTTAAGGGCAGTACATTTAATTATTTTAGAGAATGTAAATCCAAATAAATGCAAGAAACTGGTGACACTTTTTTGGAGGATACTGTAAAGCTGACTTATTACAAAAGCTTCAGGTTTATCCTGTAATTTCACTCAATGATTGGGTTGTGCCACAAAAGCTGAAATTTTACTGGAACAGACAGAAAGGCTCTTTGAAGCCAACTGTTGATTCCATGTGGCTTTCTAATTGGATTTCCACATGCGTATTGTGCTTTTGCAAGGTGTGGTTTTAACCACAGTGCATACACAGTAGGAAGCTCAGAGCTCCAGCTACTGGGAGTTCAATGCCAAACAAAAAAAAAATTAGGCTAAATAGCCTCTCCTCTACTGAATGTTTGTCACGTCACCACCCTTTCTTCAGTTATAAACCTATTTCCCTATAAAATTTAGAAAGAATGAAAGAGGACAGTCTGTCTTAGTAAGATGCTAATCATTCCTATCTTCAAACAGTACTAAGATCGTTGCTAAATAAGTATCTTCTCCTGATATAGATAATCACATACAATACATAGCATATAACCCACCGTGAAGTTTGAAATGTTTTACAAAATCTAAAGACTTAAATAAATGTACATTGCGGGTTTTTGCAAAGACAAATGGGGATTCTTGCTAAATCTGTGTGAAGAATCTGTAAGCATCTTGATTCAGTTTTATGTTTTCCTTGGCGAGGACAGAGTTAGTTAAACATAATTCTTTCCCTATAATATTTGTCATGCATATCTAAGTGCCTGCTAGAGAAAAGAGACATGATAAAAGGTAAATATCATATACTACATCAAATAGGCATTACGATAATTTGAAGAACTCTGCTTATGACCAACAGAGATTTCTGATGGAACTATATGCTGTAGGAGTAAGTTAAGAAGTAATTAAAAGATGTATCTGAATACAGAAGACCTGGAAGAGATATTAGCAGAATTATAACTTAAAATTATCTTTTCCTTAGTTATTGTCATTATAGCTTCACAAAGACCTTAAAAGCTGGGCTCTTGCTTCTCAGTATTTCCTAGCCTGAGATGGAAGGTAACTGATTCCTAAGCAAAACCTGAGGTTGTAAAGCCTATATATAAGCGTGCACAGTTTGGACACAGATGCGTACAAGTAAAAATGTGTATAAATAAAATGTGTTGCAAAGAAGCAAAACATCCACTGCACATCTTGGGCTTTAAATATGAAATTCCTAGGGGAGACTGGGTAGCCAGAAAGAATTGAAATGCATATTCCCTTTCAAAAGAAAAGCTCTGTGGGAGTCTTCATTTTCTCAGTTGTACTCTGATCCACAAGAGAAAAGGAATACTTTAAATTAGTTCTTTCTATCACAAATGGTGTGGCCTCACAGCACAAAAGGAAGCAGGAATAATTTGTCTCATGTTTTGACTTTATACAAGGCATGTACAGAATCCAACCAGGAACTGAAAAAATGAACCAAGTTTTAGCTCAGGTTTTGTAACTGTGACAGCTTATATAATTGGCCAAAAACATAGGTGTTCTTCAGAAAGGGAACACATTGCAAAATAGGGATCTACCAATTAAAAAACCAAAGCTTTCAAGTCATCTTTACATGAAGTACTGTCAAACATGAAGACTCATCGAGACTCAGCATTGAGGGCAGGTAAAAGAACAGCGATGAATTGGCCAAGTACTCTCCAGCAGACTTTGTGCTCCTAAGAGAAAAAATAATTTAATGTTTCTGATTAACAGTTTTTCTGAATAACTGAGTGGGGTTTGGGAATAAAGAATTTAGCACAGCAGGCAGTCTGTCTAAAAGTGGACTTGATCAAAGTTGTTCAGAAGTTAAATGCACTGTCATTAAAAAGCTAAATGTACTGTCATTCAGTTAAAATAATTTAGCAAATTAGAAGAGTTTATTAGTGCATGGCAGTTGGCTCCTGCCAAAACACCCTGCTGCTAAAATACAAGATTTAATTGAGAGGTATTAAAATTATTTTCTAAAAGAGGGAGTATAAGGAAATCCTGGTAAATGTATTTGGTACAAGCATCACTAAATTGTTTTTCTTGCAAATCTGTAATACTTCCTTATCCTTAGTTCTTAAAAAAAAATTTTTAAAAATTTAAAATTTGGCATTTTGAATACATTAATACAAAGTAGCCAGGTAACTCAAGAAATTACTTGGTTTGGAGGTCAGACTTAATGGTTTCACACTACATTGCCTCTGCACATTAAAAAACAACTTTAAATAATCTGCATGTGATTACAACACTATGCACTATAATCAGCCTACTCTGGGCAAACAGAAATGTCTCTAAATACACACATGTAGTTATCAGGATAGGCTACACAAACACCTAGGTATTACTTCCTGACCAGTTACTGCTGTTACTATTAGTTTTGACTCTGGGAATGTTAATACTGCAAACACACACAGCCAGCAGGCAGTTAACCTAGATTTGCATAAATATTTTGGTTACTGAAGGAGAGGAAGAAGTTCATGGAGACTCTCTGGACAGACCAGTCTGCACTTGTAAAACTGGCACCTGAAGCTTAGTCTGGTAGCCTGCAGTCAACACACCCTTCCTTCCTCTCCTCACTGTGGAAGGAGGGCATCAAAAGAAAAGAAAGAGGCCAAAACAGGAATTTGGACTCACATTCCAGTCCTCCTGTGGCAGGGTTGAGCATCTTACAGTTTGTCTTACGGTAAGTCTAAGTGACTCAAGACATGAAGTAAGATAAGAGTGTGGGCTATGCCCTCAAACCTCAAACTGTCCTTCCGATAAAGCAAAGGAAATTGCTGCCAGACTCCTTAGGGCAGAGTAAGGGGTTGAGTCCAGAATACACACTGGGAGGGACTTCCTGCCCCCATTCTAAATGACAGTGTGTCATTTCAAGCACACCTTTACGAAATTTTCCCCCTAAATCCTTACAGGCTCTTCCTAGAAAGCTCTTCCTGAACCCCTGGCCAGCTTTTGCCTGTTGTCTGTACTCCTCCCATCCTGTAGCGCATGCTTAGAGAGCAGTCATGTCGGTTTTCAGCTAATGAACTGAATATTGAATGATCTCAGCTCCACTGGTCTCCTCTAGCAGAAGAAATGCTTGGAGGAAAAGACTATGGTCTTTGACCAAAACCTTCCACCAGGAAATAAAAGGGCAGACTTCCCTGTTTTTCCTTATGCTAGGCTACCACAATTCCACCTTTCTGTCTGTCTGCAGGGTGTAAATTACACCCACCCGCTGCTGAGAAAATTTAGTGGCAAAGCCATTTCTTCCCAATACCCCACTGGCACTGATTTCTGACACTTTCTGACAACATTTCTGAATAAATGGAAAACCTAATACAAAAATTAATACTAATATAACATTATGATTGAAGTTAAGGGAACTGGCATGTCAGGGAGTTAATGTCTGTGTTTCTAAGAAAAAAAAGTATTTGTTCAAACTGTAAGGTTTATTTCTATTTCTTTTTCTATTCTTTGTCAGTAATAAACACAAAAGCCCTACTCTTAAATAGATGAATGCACTGTACAAAATTCACTGTCAGAAACTGTAACCATTTGTGACTTTCTTGTTGTTCTGTCCTGCAACCTTGACTGAGGAGAACTTCAAAATGGCAACAACAAAAGAATCTAAATCTTCTAAAATACACTGTTTCCCCATAAGAAGCCACTGTAGTAAACAGTCAATAGTATTCTAAAAATATAGGGCTTTTTTTCTACAAAACATTGTAATAAACAGTCATTAATACAACTGAACTTTTGAATTTGATCCACAAAGGGGTTATGATGGTAGTATATGTGACTTTGTTAGCTATTGTACCACACAGAATACAAATTATGATTAATGACTGAGTCAATTAGAGGTGTAATTAATTGTCAGAATGAAATTATACTAGCTATTTTTGAATTACATAAATTATTGAAGTGAAAGAGAACCACCACATGAACCTCAAGAACAGTTTCTGAAATGTGCAGTAACCAACATGCACAATAAGGGTATTAGGTTCAGCAACTGCCATTATTGTAGGAACATCCAACAAAAAGCATGGCTATTATTCCATTGTTTACATAATTCCATTTCTTTCATCACGGGTAAAATAAGCAGAAGTGAGTTTAACCTTTGTTCCAAGTTGCTATTTCTTTTTATAAAGGTTCTCATGCAGCAATATGAATTTTGCCTGTGAAAAGCTGTTAACGGTGTACGTTTTGAACCCTGGGGTTCACATAAAGACTAAAATCTTGTTTTGACATAACGTCAAGGATACACTTGACCTAAAACAGCGCACAAAAATGTAAACTACCAAGCTTTTTTAATTTTTAACCTTAACATTCATTAATGTTAGGATTTTTAAAATATAAATATTACACATAAAAGAAACTGCATTTATTGAAATAGCACAGCCTTGTTACACAGCTTATCTTTCACAACTTCATAATACAACAAACTGCTGCTAGTGATGTCAACATATATTTACCATCTTCCCTTCAGAGATTTTCTTTCTTTTCTTTTTCAAATAACAGCTGCCTGAAAAGTTTCATCATCTATAAACATCAAGAGCTAAATATCAGAAAAGATCAAGGACTACAGGCCCAAGTCCCCACTCAGATCTCTATGAACTCCCGTTCTAATCAGCTGCACCTGCACTTCTGGAGAACGAAGGTGACCTTTAATTTTACAAGAACCTATGACAGTAGTGATGCTTTGAATCTTGGAAGCTTCTTGAAATATGCAAGATTTACCAAAACTCGGTATTTTTCAACCTAGTAGCATACCTGGAAAACTCCTTTCAGTAAAGGACTTTCAGTATTTTCTTTTCTTTTTAAACATTAACATCACTGCTAACCAATGTCTGATTTAATACTAGTATTAGAAGCAATAACGTCTTCTATGTCCAGTCAGCAAAAGCATATGGTACGTGGAAATTTAAGAGAACTCCCTGAACATTAGCAAAAAAATAAAACTACAAAAGGTTAAAGCTGCACTTTTATACCAAACATCTAAACTACCTCACCATCGCTCTTTTTTAAAATACTTATACCCAAAATCTCATGCTACTGTATCTACTCCCAAGAATCTCATTGTGTCTGTGATCGCAAAGCCTAGAATAATTTAAACTTAAATCATGCCCCTCTTCAGAAAAGCACAGATACAGAAATAATACATTTAGCCTCTTCTTTCTATACAGAATTACATGACGGTGTAATATTTTCAAAAAGGCAAACAACATTTTGTGAGCTTTATGTCCTCAATCCCAAACACCCACCCAGACAATCAGGTCTTCAGAAGACTCATTTGCAGAGCTCATAGCATACCTATGAGCTAAGCGTGACTGGCCAGACCAACAGAAACAAACTCTCTAATGTCTACATCGTTAATTACAGCAGAGCAGTAATTAAGTTACCCCCTTGCTGATTCCATGAATGACAACAGGAGAACAATGGCGCAGCCTGATCAGAAATGAGAAACACACTCATCAGAGACACAAGACAGACCAGTACCAGAGCACTATGACTATCTCTTCTTGCTGGCATCACAGACAATGAGAGCTGCACAGAGGCAGTCCTAGCCCAAGGAGACAGGTGGAGATTTTCACCCTGTATTTCCAATTCAAGCCTAACATCCTCATGCGACTCAGTTCATTTCCATAATTCTCAGGGTTTCAGGAAGAGATGAAACCATTAATCTTTGAAACTGAATTTCCCTAACACAGTTTTGGGAGGTTAAATACTCCATTGATGTTGTCTGCAGTCACTTGCACATGTTGGCTCTGAATAAAACGAAAGAACATGGGGGCGGTGGTCTGATGAGGTTGGAGCTCCAATATAACCTCCCTAAAACACCTCCCTAAAATACCTCAGACATGGAGCCTGAAGGCTGTATAAGTGAGGGAGGGAAGTAGTCATCAAAATGAGCTTGGATGAAAGACATCATGCAGCTTCCACTGCCCCCTCAAAGAAGGTACAATCATCACCTACATGTTCATTGTTAAGCAGGTGATGAATGGCAGAACAAGCATAAATGGAGTACAAAATGCTTTAAATATGCTCAAAGCCCAAGTCAGGTGTGACTTTTGCATATTTCTTTTGAGAACCACAGTAAAGAGCCTGCAGTGTGGTCTACAGGAAATCTGGTCTTTTATTGCCAACCACAACGGTAGAATCCACAAGAAAAAGGAGTGCATCTCCCTAAAGCACCCTGGAATGGGCTCTGTCTCACTGCAAACCTAGAATCATCTCCACTACAATGGTGACTTTGCAATGGGGATACGCACAGCCTGCAGTCAAAAGGTATAAAGGAATTCCCCACTGGAAAACACTGGTGTTTGAATTTAATAATAAAACTGTTCAGCTTTCATAAGCTGATGTTGCGTCCATATTTTCTTTTCCTGTTGATACTACAAAAAAGGAAAAGGAAGCACCGTAAAACCGTCTTTCTCCTGAAGTACAAGTAAATCGTTGTATGACATTAGAGCCAGAGTCTACCTAATTCTCAATAAAAAAGAATGGCAAGAAAAGATGCTGAAAGTTACTGAATACACAGACTGGAAGGTGCCCAAACCAAGCCCAAGACAGAGCAGATTTTGAACAACCTGTTCCTGAGTAACTAGAAGGGATGTCAAAACTTGAGGGAAGAATGGGATTTACTCACACCTCACAGGCTCACCTTCAGAGGTGTTGTTCAAGACAGGGTGTAAAGAATACACTCATTAACAGCTCCCTACTACACTAGTGCTGCTTATGGCAGCTCTGAAACTGCACTGTCACAGCTCCAGCAGAAATCTAGAAATTGAGGGAAATCCCTGGAAAATGGGCCTTTTTTTAGATGCTGGAAGGAATATTCAGAATTGACTAGATGCCACTTTTGAATCTTTGAATTAATTTCAGGTTCTGCCCATTTTGTGCCAAAATGCTTCCAGACTTCATAGGATATAGTCACTTGTTGCTTATCAAAGTGCAAGGTATGAGTTGACAAAAAAATGACAAGATTGTACACATGATATTATTTTTTGGGAGAGTAGCATGAGAATCCAGGGGACGCTGAAGTTCATCAGGTATCTCTGAAAAGTCACATGGAGAACAAATCTGTAAAAAGCACGGGAACTGGAGAGAGCAAACGTGACTTCCTAAGGCACTAGGAACTGGAGGTTGGTTGCTCCATAGGGAGGATACTCTCCTGGACTGCCCAGCTCAGCCATGACACGATAGATATGTTTTAGCTGAACTGGACTCTCCATATGCCTCAAGTTTATAACAAACCTGTCAAAGCCTCAGTTTATATTCTTAAGGCTTAAAGCTTAAATCGGCACACTATAGGTGCCAACTCTGAAGTGGATCAGCCAGGCCTGCCTCAGGGATGGGATGAGCATTTGGCAGCAACAACAGCTTCAGCCACATAATTTTTGTCTGTCACCACTAGTCTATCAGAGCTCCAGGCCACCAACTCCTCCTAAAATGAATTCCATAATGTTTTAGGCCAGACACAGGCAGACAGGTATGAATATGGACACGCAGCCACCTTGAGAAGTTTTAGATTAGAAATGGAGGCACCTACCAATTGATATGCTATTGGGTTGGGCAGTTGGTACCTGGATGGGCATCTGCTTCACAGTTTTGGATCTAGGTGCCATTAAGTCCATGCAAGTCCTGCTACAGACATGAAAGTTATGGGTCAGGACACAAAATAACCTTTCTGCTAGCCTGACTATATGTGCATTTCATCTGATAATATTCAAATTTCTTTAGCTACATTATAATGAGGTTAAAGCAAGAAAAATATCCCCACCCCAAATATTACAAATGTCAGTAATGAGAACAGTAAAAATGTCACCACACGGAGAAAAGAGTGAAATTAGCATATTTAGAGAATTATTATACCCATGAGTAAAATAATGCAATCAGCTAGCTGCAAGATAAAGCTAATTTGGTTTCCAACAGTTTATCAACAATGCACTGCTCCTTTGCATTAACAAATTTAAACGGTACCATATCCTGCAAACAAGAATAATTCACACAGAATATTACACTGTGTTAATTAAATAGCTGGAATAGAAAAGGTCAGGCCACGACTGAAAGATGCGCATATGGGTTGTGAAGCTAGGAAAAGATGGAGCGATTTCAAATCAAGCAATCAAAATAAATTATTTCAACTATGATTAAGTCAATAATAAATATACTTAGATTTTTTGAGCCTATTTTGACAGTCCCTTTAGTTTGCTGCTGTTTTTCAGAATTTTTTCTTTCTTGCTGACCCATGCAAGAGTCGAAATATCTTTAAACTCATCATAAGATAAGCCATCAAAGAATTATCCTGCTTATATTCAAGTTTTCCTTTGACTGTGCAGATAGTGAGAGGCACGAGCAATTTTTGCAGTTAAAAGGACACTGCAAAGCCCCATTTGCTTTATTTTCGGATGGGTTTCCTGCCACTAGAAACATGAAACCTCCACGACTACTACAGATAATTGAAAAATGTTCAAGGAGAGAAATATTTTTTCACTTTAGTTTACTTCTGCAAATAACAGCACTTTGGCTGAATGCCACCAAATCACTTAAATTATAGTAGTAACATAGCCCTTCTTAATTGAAAGAACACTTTGGCATAGGCTAAACTATGCTGAGGTGGTAATGTATGAAAAAGACTTAGTAAAACAGGGAATTAATCTTAGTTGGAGCCCCAAAGCACTACCAGAATGTCCATCAGCCATGATGAAATCTGAATCTCATTCTGCATTTTTACTGTACTTTTGTTACTACAGCTGTAAACAGCAAGCTAAAATTTTAGTTTATTTTCTGCATGTCCCCTCATTATCTAAATGTGCATGAATCTTATTTTTCCTGGGGAATTTCCTGAACTTTTCTAAACAAAATATAATTTGCTTTCTCATCATAGTTCTGCTGATTTCAGTCAGCACATACTACTTCCTTTTTGCGCCTTCAGTCTAGCAAACAGAGCTGTGTGAACTAAACAAAATGCAATGTCATATGTTTCATGAAGAATTTCACGTGAGTCTGTGGGTTTGGCTGCAAAACTGCGGGACGAGCACCACGTGAAATTCAGCTTTGTGCTGCCCAGCACATCGAGAGTACTGACACTGGATCTAAAACCAGCCTGTGGGGACCTCACTGTTCAGCCCTCCCCAGTTACACACACAGGCATTTATCAAGCCAACTTCCAGACTTTGTGACAGAATGCCTAAGCAAGCCACACTGAAATATCCATTTTTTTAAGGGAAGTTGAAGCACTGTGCAGCATACGAGCCATTAATTTTATGACAAATGCAGATGGTTGATATACAGATAAATTCTCACACAACCTAACTGAAATAATATATACTTCACTCTATTTAAATGATAATAGTTTCTAATAAGCACAATGTCCCCCACATGATGGCATATTCACCTGAATTATTTCACAATGGATTTCAGTGCAGGTTTTACCTGAACCCTACTGTTTATTCCCCCCAGTTCGGCCCATGGCTGATTTGTAACCACCTCAACTCAACACGCTTTCCTTCTCCCTTTAAAAGCACAGACTCCCCGCTGCGGTACTTCCCTGCACGCAGGTACCCACGCAGGTTCGGCTGAGCGGGACGCGTGGGAGGAGGAGCGGCAGGGGAGGCACAGCGGGCCCCGCTACAGCCGCCGCCGCCGCCTCCTGCTCCCCGTGCCCGCTGGGCCGGACCCGGAGCCTCCCCGCGCTGGGGCCCGGGCCGGGGCGGGGGCCCGGGGGGCACCTACCCGGGGCAGGGGGACGGCCGCTTTCCGCCCCGGCCATGCTCCTGCGGCTCTTACTGAAGGAGCTCCGCTCGGCACGGCCTTGGGCGGCGGAAGGGGCAGCGCGGCCCGGCAGCGGCGGCGGGGCGGAGCCGGGCGGCGGCGTGACGGCCGGAGCTCCGCGGCCCCGCCGGTGACACCCGAGAGCGGCTCTCGGGAGTCGCCCCCCTCCTGCCCCGGACCGCTCTCCCCGCGGGGTGACGGCCCAGTGGCCTCCCCGCCCCGCACGCCCCCGCTGCCCGCCGGCGAGGCTCCCTCCCCGGTGGCGGCGAGCCCAGCTCTCGCCGCCGCCGCCGCTTCCCTCCTCCCCTCGCCGGCGGAGGAAGGAGGCGGCCGCCGGCCCTCCCCGACCGCGCATGCGGCTGTGCCGGGCCGGGGCAGCGCTACCGCGCTCGGGGGCTGAGGTGTGGGTGTCCCTGTGCCCGGCCCCGTCCCCTGCTCCCCCGCGGGCCCCCGGCAGCGCCCCCGCAGATGGGCTTGGGCTGGAGCACCGCGGAGGAGCGGCGGCCCCTCCTGCCGCCGCCGCCGCCGCAGGCGCGGCCGCAGGCGCGGGGGCCGGCGGGGGGCCCG